>NC_056726.1:1731700977-1732000977 GCF_019279795.1 Protopterus annectens | reverse complement strand
AGAAAGCATCCACAGCTGGATTTCAACCCGTGTGTGCTGTTCAATGTCTACTTATACTAAACACCAAGTTGTAGTTTTCCCAGTCACTTGTTTCACTGCCTTCCATGAGAGCAACCTGGGTTAGAGTTTAACACTACAGTACCATAAATTTATGCTTGGATGTAAAACACCATACCTTCATTACACATCAGGCATCATAAAAGGCTAATATATCTTCACAGACATCAGAAGTTGTTGGAGATACTGAGGCAGTCCATGAAGTTGCTGCAGAGGACAGCATCACTGAGCAAATCTCAAAGACCCAAAAGTGACTCTAAGGCATTGCTATAAGACAAGCTAGCCTGTGATACAGCAATAGATTTCTCAGTGAGGTACTACAATGAGAAAGTACAATTGTGTACACTTACCATAAATGTAGATGTTCGAGTGTATTCACTGTTGCAGTCATCACACTTGGGTTATCTGCCTGAATGTAGCCCTCAGTCGACCCAAATACCAGAGTCTTAGTATTTCTGCATTGGATGCCGTCACTTCGTCAGGTTGTCAGGGGTATAAAACAGGCAGCCATCATTACATCAGTTTTTCTTGCCCCAAATATCAGGAGCCCCCAAATAGGGAGCTAGAATATGGTGAGGAACACCACCAGTAAAAAGTAAATACCAATGCCATTAGGAATGGCCATAGAGAGGAAAGATAGAGAAAGCCAGGGGGCTGGAGGGAGGGAAACCAGGACTGCAACAGTGAATACACTCGAACATCTATATTTATGGTAAGTGTACACAACTGTGCTATGTTCTTCGTGTTTCACTGTTGCAGTCATCACACTTGGGTTGATTCCCAAAGCTGAGGATGGGAGGAGGCAGTCAAGAAGTGTTAGGGCTGGCTAGTAGCCTTGCAAGACTGCTGTAGCAAATCCAGCCCTGGATTTGGAAAAGAGAGGCAAGTGGTAATGCTTTGTGAAGGTGTGTACAGAACTCCAGGTTGCAGCTTCCAGAATGTCCCTGGTAGAGACTCCCCTGAGAAATGCTGTAGAGGTGGAAGTAGCCCTAGTGGAATGTGTCCCGATCCCCTGTGGGGTAGATTTTCCATGGTGCTTGTAGCAGAAATGGATGCAGTGTGCTATCCATTTGGAAATGGTTTGTTTTAAAATGGCCTTACCCTCTGCCCCTGTAGCAAAGCTGACTAGCAACTAGTCAGATTTTCTGAAAGGCTTAGCCCTCTCAAAGTAGAACCTGAACTGTCTGTGCACGTCCAAGGAGTGCAGGATCCTTTCCCCTTTATTCTGAGGGTTAGGGAAGAAGGTTGGTAAATGGATCGATTGGTTTAGAGCCACACTGGCCACCACCTTAGGCATAAAGGATGGGTTAGTCAGCATGGAAAATAATGAAGGGTTCCACAGCCATTAGTGCCTGTAACTCAGACACTCTTCTAGCTGAAGTTATGGCTAAAAGCAATGCTGTTTTCCAAGAGAGGAACTTTAACTCTGCTGAGGCAGCAGGTTCAAAAGGGGGGAGTGTGAGCTTTTCCAGTACAATGTTAAGGTCCCAGGCAGGGGTGGGTGCTCTCCTAGGGGGCCTTAAGTTGTTAGCCCCTCTCAGGAACTGTTTGATGAGAGGGTGAGAAAATAGAGGTGGCTCAGTATTATGAGCGGAGATGGCAGAGGCATGTATCTTAATGGAGAAGGATAGGCCTCTGTGTAGTAGCTCTGCTAGGTAATCCAAGATTAGAGGTAAGGAGGGCACTGCTGTGTCCCTTTCCTTTAGACGGATTCCAAGAACAATATCTTTTCCACTTTTCAGCATAGGATTTTCCTAGTACTAGGCCTTCGGGCTTCAAGAATGACGTCCAGCACTGAGGGTTGCTGGTGGGGTATTCAAGGGATAAGCCAGGCTGCAAGGTTTAGGGTTTTCAACTGTGGATGCAAAATTTGTCCCTCCTGCTGAGACAGCAGGGTAGGAGTCTGGTGTAGGTGCCAGGGTGGCACCGTTGTCAGGCTGCGTAGGAGTGGGTACCAGTGCTGGAGCAGCCAGTCTGGGGCAATAAGAATTGCCCTTGGCCTGTCCTGTTTTATCTTGAGTAGTACTCTTTAGAGAAGAGGCAGGGGGAAATGCATAGATTGAGAGGCTTTCCCATTGAAAGGATAGGGCATCCACCTTCCAGGCCCTGCTGTGAGGGTTCCTGCTGCAGTATCTGCTTAACTGGTGGTTCTCAGGGGAGGCAAAGAGGTCCACCTCCAGTGTCCCCCACATTTGGATCAGAAGGTTGAAGGTGTTGGGCTCCAGTTTCCACTTGTGTGGTTCTAGGAGATTTCTGCTTAAGTTGTCTGCCAGTGAATTTTGTTTGCCTGGCAGGAATTGAGCTTGTAGATGTACTTGGTTGCTCAAGGCTGTGTTCCACAGGGCCATGACTAACCTGCGGAGTGGGTAAGAATGGGTTCCCCCCCTGCTTGTTTATGTGCCACATAACTGTGGTGTTGTCTGTTTTTATCAGCAGTTGTCCTGGAAGAATTAGGTATCTGAAAGTTGTCAGAGCATTCCGTACAGCTAGCATCTCTTTTTGATTGATGTGCAGGAGAATCTGTCCTGGGCTTCAGTGGTCCTGAATGCATTTGCCTGCCATGTGAGCACCCCCATGCTTAGTCTGTTGTCAGGGTTTGGGCAGTGAGGTGTTGAGTGAAATGCAGTCCCTTGTTGTGGTTGCATGCTTCTGCCCACCAAAGGAACTCTGCCCTTAGACAAGGTATGATAGGAATGACTGTTTCCAGGTCCTAAGAATGTTGGCACCAAAGACTTTTTAAGTACCACTGAAGTTTCCTCATATGGATTCTTGCATATGGAATTAGCAGAATACATGAGGCCATGAACCCTAGGGCTTGCAGTATTTTCCTGCAGATAGCTGGGTTCTGGTGGCCATTTGTTTGACATAGTTTGTCAGCAAGACCTGTTTTTCTGAAGTGAGAAATGCCATCTGTGAAGTTATGTCCAAGCTTGCTCCCAGGAATACAATCTTTTGAGTGGGTACCAATTGTGATTTATTTTCTTTGATGGTGTACCCCAATGAAGTGAGAAAGCTTTTTACATATGCCAGGTGCTAAAGTAGCAATTCCTAACTGTCCACCTGATCAGGCAGCCATCCAAGTATGGGAAAATTTTAATATTTCTCTGCCTGCAGTATGCAATGGCTGGAGCCTACATGACTCCCTTATGGGGATGTGCAGATAAGCTTCTTTTAAGTCTAGAGTGACTAAACAGGCATCCTTGGCTAGCATAGGGAAAAGCTGTTGCAGGGTAAGCATCTTGAATTTTGGGACCATCAGAAAGGTGTTGAGAATTGAAAGATCCAGGATTGGACACCAAGAGCCCACTTTTCTGGGCACCAGGAAAAGTCTTGAGTAGAAACCCTGACCCCTTTGTTCTACTGGAACAGGTTGACTAGCTCTGACATTGAGCAGGGAAAGTACTTGCTTTTGAGCCTCTGCCCACTGGTTTGGAGGAAGGTCTGGAAACCAGCTTGGGGTTGGCAGTGAATAGAAGTAGTAGAATTTGTATCCCTGGGATACAATGTTGAGGACCCATTGGTCCTGAGTAATGGACATCCAGTTTTTTACATGAAGGGCAAGTTTTCCTCCTAGGGGCACAAGCAGTTGGGCAGGGCTGTGAAGCTGAATTGAGAAGTCATTGTGAACTTTTTCCATAGGGGGGTAGCTTACCACCCCTGTTTTTGGGGTGGGGGCACTCCATTGTTTAGATCTCTGCATAACCTGAGACTGTAGTCTGGGTGGCCCGTTTCCCCTGGGTCTTGTCTGGGAAGGCCTGGAAGGGGCTGGAAAGGACCAGTTTTTTGAAGGCCAATGCCTACTGAATCTAGGTGGTTGCACTTGTAAGAATTCTTAAACAGTTTGCATAGATTTAACTTTTTCTTTTTTTTTTAAGAACTTCTTCTGCTTTGGTGCCAAACAAATGGTCCTTATTTAAAGGAGTGTCTAGTAATTTGGATTTGACATGATCTGGCAAGGTTTGTTCCTTCAGCCAAGCATGCCTTCTCAGTACACAACCAGTGACTGCAGCCCTGCAGGATGCTTCTAGGGCATCAACGCCACACTACAAAGTATGCTTACCAACCTGGTTTGCAGAATGCATTAGCTCTTGTAAAGCTTTATTTTCTGCACAATCTGGAAATACCATTTTTTGTTTAATTAGTTCCATGATATGTTGCTGGTACTTCAACGTGTGAAACTGGCAATTCAATGCCCTGATGGCAAGAGTTGCAGAGGTATATACCTTCTTACCCTACCTGTCTAAAGCTCTGGAATCCCTGTCCGAAGGTGTAGTATTTTTGGCTGTAGTAGCCTTAATACCTTTAGGTCCCTGGGAAGTGGTCTCTGGATCAGAAGTAGGATTCTTGAAAAGAAACTTGGGGGAATCAGGTACTCTGCAGTATCTGTCAAATTTCCTAGGGGTCAGGGGTAATGTATCTGGAGTAAGACTGGATTCCATAAAAACATCATCTACAACACCGAGGACAAGAGGTATAGCTAGAGGCCTGGGTTGAGGCAACACTAAAAATTCCCAGAGTCACTTTTTGGACTGAGGGTAGTCTTGGCATTCCCAGTGGAAATGCTCTTAAAGTATGCAAGGTTTCACCAAAAGAAAAATCCTCTGGAGGGGAGGCAGAGGAAATGTATTCTTCTGCATCTGAATCCTCATAGGCTGATAAGGGCATATCCTGATAATCAGAAGGGTCAGAGTCATCGGACTCCTGGTCTGTAGAATCAGAAGGAAACTCAGTTATTTGTCTCTTAGCAGGGGAAGGCTGGCTTCCCCTAACTAGGGTAATAAGGTCTTCAGCCATCATAAGCATTTGTTTTTGTGGCATGGGAGCTTGAGCATGCACTTTGGTCATCGGTTTTCTAGATGTAGTGCGTACTCT
This sequence comes from Protopterus annectens, assembly GCF_019279795.1. Taxonomy (NCBI): domain Eukaryota; kingdom Metazoa; phylum Chordata; order Ceratodontiformes; family Protopteridae; genus Protopterus; species Protopterus annectens. Next base: position 1,731,996,048 of record NC_056726.1, on the reverse strand, counting down.
GGGCCAAAGTAGTTTTGGCTAAAAAAGAAGTTGTCGGTTTGATTAGAACATCGGTAGGATGGAATACACCCTCAGAAGCCGGTACCTGCACAGCGGCTCCGGACCCATCCAAGGTAGAGACATCCGCAGGTTCCATAGTGGAAGAAGCATCTCGTGGCATACTGGACTCCGAATGGGTCTCAGCAGAGGCCTGCGAATCCATCGAAGTGAGCATCAGGGGCTGCAAAGGTGCCTCACTGAGTACTGGTGGACTGGCGACTAGTTTAACAGAAGCGTGGTTGACAGTTTTGGACCATTGCGGTCTGTCTCTGCCTTTACATTTTTTTGGAATACAGAGAATGAGAGCAAAAGAATTTAGCTAACCTGACAACAAATGGTCCGGGCGTTAAACAAGGCACAAAACCGACAGCGAGGATGTCGTGGTCTGGGCCTAAACAGGTGACGCAGTAAGAATGAAAATCTTTGTGAGGTATTTGCTTTCCACAGGCAAGACAATTGTTAACTTTTTCTGACATCAGTTAGAGCAAGAAAAAAGGATCCCCAACAGGGTACTTCGCTTTAGAAGACTTCAGGATTATAAACTTGAAAACGAAAATTTCAGGTAGTGGCCAAACGGCGCTTGCGAACTGCTTCTGCTTTGGGCTCCTCCTCAGCAAGAAAGACTGATGTAATGATGACGGCTGCCTGTTTTATACCCTTGACGTCATCGAAGTGACAGCATCTGACGCAGAAATACTAAAACTCTGGTATTCAGGCCGACTGAGGGCTACCTGCAGGCAAACCCAAGTGTGATGACTGTAACAGTGAAACACGAAGAACATGTGAGTGATTGTTATGTTTACAGCTCAGAAAGCCAGCTACTGATGCTGCAAATGATGAAAACAGAAGGAAATCTTCATAAACATGGCCAATGGAAAAATAGCCAAAAACAAGAAAACAAAGAAATGTGCATGTGGAAGGAAATCAGTTAAATGTTACTCAAGAGTATTTCTGGGAACCAGCACCTAGTAAGTTGTATTTCAGAAAAGGATATTTAATCCCCCACCCCCAAAAAAATATTGCAAAACCATGGAAAAAAAATAGGATAGTAACCGATGGTTTCTTTGTGCTGAGGAAACAATTTGTTACACTCAGAGACATGGATATTCAACATTCATACAACAAATGTAGAATGAGGAAGAGCTAGCAAAATCAAGAGGGAAAATCATTTCAGACATTTTTTTAACAGGATAAGTCCACTAGACATAAGTGTCCCTTTTCTGGGGCAACCCAACGCACTACCTGGTAAAGTAACAGCAGGCAAAAAAAGGTGGAAGGAATCAAACCCTATTTCTTGGGGAGTGTAACCAGTTCAATAACACATCAGAATCTTAATCCTCTGAATTAACTGTTAGACTTTCAAAGGACAAGATGCATGTTGCATCTACACCATATCAGAGGCCTCTATCAAATGGCATAAAGCAATATAAGAACTTTTTTTTTAAATTGGAAAGTTATTGCTTACTTTCCTGGAGGGGGTGGGGGGGTGGGTGGGACAACAGTTACAACTTACTAAGGGAATCGGAGCGGATAGATAACTTAGTTCCACTGGCTTTTTACCACCTGTAGTGACATACACAGCTGCACTTCTATTTGTTCTTTTCAATTAGCGTTCCAGAATTTAAGCTCTTCCCTCAAACTTTACCTCTGAGTAGTGGAAACCAAACTGTTAACAAGATAGCTGAAGCCCAAGCTATCCATCTTGTGGTATGAAAACAAAATCACACACACACACGATTATCCAAAGACTCGAAAGCTAAGAATACTCAGTCAAGCTGTGTGTCCTAGGACATAGGCATGGTTACGAGTCACTTCAGTTCTACATTTTACATTTCTGGCCCTGCTACTGCATACCTACACTAACCACTTACTACCCATTGCATATTATTTACCATATACATATATATTTATGTAACAAATAAAACAATTCATGAGTAAATACATTTACATACAACAATGTCTATACAACATATACACACAAGAAGTGCAGCAATTATAAAGAGTGCAATGACCCAGTTAAGAAGTAAAAATAAGGACATTTTTATACATTAAAATCTTTGGCAACTCTGGTATAAGTATTTAATTTTATTTTGTCACCCAGTTTGTGAGATGATTTTTCATGGACCTTTCTCTGTCAATACTTGGGCTCCAAGAGCAAAGGAAAATGTGATACAAAAGGACAATTTTGAGCAGCCTTTAAGTTGTCATGTTTCTGTATGGTAGGGAACTGGATTGCCTGTAAAAAATTACAAGCAGACAAGTAAACATTGTGAAAACCACTCAGATAGTAACCAAAGGTCAGGAATAAATCCCACACCTTGGAGATGCAAGTCAGAAACATTATAAAATTTGACTCTCTGCTTCTATTAACATGCTAATTAGGACTAGATGTTTTAATAAAAGCAACAGTGACTAAAGAAAAAAAATTAAAAAAGAAGACATAGTAAAAATAAATCAAAGGAGAAATGCAGTGAACTTAGGTTCACAGATAAGTACTAGGCTAGCTGCCCTTGGAAGCCATCAAAAGCATATGTTATGAGGCACTACAGCAAGTCCTTCTATACAACATTTAATAATCCTTTGTATGTCACTGAGCTACTACAAACAACTACAAAATCTACTGTGACATTTATTGCTCAGTCTAGATAGAATTCTATAACGGTCTATAATACAATTGTGCTGCTTCCCCATACCCTTACATAATTAAAGGGTTATCCAAAATTCTTCTTAGAATCAACCTTTGGTGAACTCTGGTGTACACTTCACTGTACAAAACCACCACAGCATAATTACTTCAACGTTTCCTTCAAACATGACCAGCATCACTGATGCCATCCTCCTTTGCCAGAGCCAAGTGCTAAGTTCTGTAATGAAAAGCTTGCACTAGACAAAGCATGGTACGGCATTGGTCTAGTGTAAAATGATGGCAGAATAACTCTGATACCACAAAACATAAAGCTACAGAAGTATGCTCACGGTAAGTAGGATTGCAGGAAAAAATGCCTTTAAAGAAAGGCAATGGTATGCAATTTAATTATTTACCTGTGGTGCAGTGAACACTCTTATCCACGACACAAGGCTGGAAGTCATGAATACTTGGACCTGGTTCCACTCAGTTGCAGTAGTGGCATCATTAAGTGAGCAACGTGTCATGTCAATGTACATTTTCCTTTGCCAGGTGACATACACATACACAAATCATAAGGTGTGTAAGACTAAAACAGGAAAGAATAAACTATCTTGGCAGTCACCATGTGGTGCTGTTTCAGCATGGTTTGAACAGTATCATAGCAGCACAGAGAGAAGTACTGACATATCACCAATACTGGGTCTGTTGTCTGAAGCACAGCATGTGCAATACTAGGGTTTGCACCACAAAGAAAATCACCAAACCACAAATGGTAAGAGCTGTGAATGATTGGGGGGGGGGGGGGAGCTCACTTGTACAAAAATTAAGTGCAATAAACTTAGAAAACAAAAAGCAAAAGTATTTTAGTTCTGCTGACTTTTCCAGTGTAAGACTGCAAAAACAAAAGTAGGATAGTAATAAGTTTGGGCATTGAACCTTTAGCTGCATATTACAGTCTACTCAGTTGTGGGTACGCCAACACCATAACAGTGCAGTGAGAGAACAACCCTTGCATTACTACTTTACCTGAATTGAGAGAACCCTTCACAATTGCTGCACTCCATAATTCACTTTTTAAACATTGAAACCAAATGTAGACTTCAATGTTTTTCATTAAAAGGAATCAACTCCATTTAGAAAAGTCCTATTTCACTGTACTGTAAAGAGAAGGAAGAGATGCGGACTATTTATACATTCAATTTCCCATTAACATACTTAACAATTCATGTACTATGTATGGCTAAGTAAGCTATTTGTAACCAACATACCACAAAGCATCACCTGGTGAAAGTGTGGTGAAAACATCTAGGAATTGCTTTTTTGTTAAGAGGTAGGAGAAATAGTTATTTGAAAGTACCTTTTTCAGCATGCCATTGGTGAGGAACGCTTTGCAGAATATGAATATAAAAAAAGTGTCAAATAATATATAAAAAAGAAAGACTTTAAATTTATCAGAAGGTAGATCTGCAACTTTACGAAACTAGTGATTTTTCATGACCATGCTTCTCTTTACAGAGACATTACTACATATGTCGAAAAGCGTGTCTTCATACATGAAAAACAAAACAGTTAAAAATAAAGGGGATAACAGTGTGTTTAAAAATATACCCTAAAAGCCATTTGATACAGTTACACAGACATGCACATACACACGCACAAAACAATGTCATATTAAACTTGTAATAGAATTTGATCTTATTATTTATCCCTGAGGAAATATATATTCCTGAGATCAAGTTGCAGTAATAATTTTAGGTTAACATATATATAAAAATACAAAAAATATTTATATTAAAAAGAGAGAACTAAAAGAAAGTTACACGCACAGTTTAGTGCAGTTTCACATTGCATCGACTTGAGAACAGTGACCAGTCTTTTTGTCTCCCTGAAGAAGTGTGCTGGGCTGAGTTCTTGCTCAGAAAGAAACAAAATAACTCAATTAAAATGGCCATGCCCTTCTTTAGCAAGCCAGTAGTGGGAGAAAGAGAGAGAGAGATATAAAAGCAAGGCAGAAAGCAAACACTGCCACATCTGAATGCTGAAGTATTTGAAGGCATATTAGAAATTGTATTAACTATCCTGATGGTGCGTGTTACACAGCATGATTCCTGGCATAAGTAGACACACACTTCGAGTGACTGGGTATTTTTTGGGCGATCACATCCAGTGAGACAGCAACCAGACAGCAGTGTTAATTCTAGGCAATGCTTTTGCTCTTCACAGATGTGTTGCCTGTGTGTTGCTAAATGACATGTAGACAAATCAGAAGCAACTGAAAATGCATTTTGGCTTACAAGATTACACAATCACTAAAATGTTTGTTAACATTCTAGCCATTATTTGCATGTACATCTCTCTCCATCTCCCTTTTGCTTATTTTTTTCCCTTTGCTACCACTTTCTTTTATCAAGGGCTGGATAAGAGACAGAAGAATGTCACACACAAGTTTTAGAATTTCAAGGTTGCATAACATTCCAGAACTAAAAGTGAGCCATGTTACTTGCCAAAGTTATTGTGTATGTACTTTCATCAAAAGCCCACTTTTTGTATCATAACTTGCTGAAAAAATGGACACCAGCCACAGAGAGCACAGTGGTTCTGAAAAGGAACGAATGGAGATCTTAGAAGGGGCACATGTATTTCATGAGTGTGGATTATTGCATTTTGCTGCTCTAGCTCCCTTTTACTCTGCTGTTTCTGAAATGATGGATGCGTTCAGGCTCTGTTGCTCTTCTTCTAAGCTGATAGGCTTTCCCTGAGAACTCGGTGATTGCTGTGCTTTGTTTGGGCAACTGGCGATCATGTGACTGATGCTTTGGCAAAAATGGCACTTCTTTGGTTGTGGAGGGAGTTTGCACTCTTTAGCATGGTGGTCCAGTTCACCACAATTATAACATCTGAAACAAAGAAAAATACTGCATAAATTTAAATTCATTTTGAAAACAAGTATTTCACTCATCAGATTAATTGGAAGGAGTAATTCAGTCAGATGAAAAGAACATTTTTCTGTTGTTGCCAAATTCATATTCCTATTCCGCCATCTTCAGTGATTCAGTTTTATATGCAAGTTCATTCATCATTAGTTAGGCATGACAGAAGGTATCCCCCCCCCCCCGATATCTTTACACTTCCTGCCCTTTTCTCTCTCTGATTATGAATCATCAAACGAGTATGGGCAGTTCCTAGTGCCCTGGTCTTCGAAAAGGGACCAATAGCCTAGTGGGACTAACACAGGCAACAAGTATGCATGTGTGCACATTGAACCACTTTAAGGAGAACTGTTTGCTGCACCCTAATGATAAGTAGGTGAAGTCTGCCTGAATACACAGTTGTTATGTCTTTTGGCTTTTCCCGGTTGGGGTCGCCACAGCGGAACTCCGGTCCGCTAATGATTGGCAGTAGATTTTTACGTGCCAAGTTGCCAGCACTGATGCACAACCTTCAACGAAGGTACGCCCATTCAAGCATGTCTCCGCACAGAAGACGCTCTAGCTGAGAATCGAACAGGACGTCTTACTGTGAGGCGACAATGCTACCGCAGCACCACCACCGCAGTTGCCCGAATACATAGTACTTCGATGTAATGCTAGTCAGTGGTCTCCCATCAGACATAGCAGGAGCTGCAGGTGTGAATTAACCTTTGTCATGCTTTATATGCAGCGTATGCCCAAAGCAAACTAAGCAGATGGAAAATCCATGCAGTTATTTACAAGACTGACAAAGGAAATGACAAAAATAAAAGGTTAAGCAAACATAGAATGAATGCAAGTTGAAAGCCACTTTGTCTCCCCATTTCCCATTAATGTGTTCCTTTGTTGTGAAGTGGAAATCTATTGTTCCTTCTGTGAATCTGTACTGTCCTGAAAGAAAAATCCTATCACTATAATGCCATCTGCTCCCAGAAAAAACATTGTGCAGAACAAGCACGTATGAAAGTGCCTTAAAAGTACAGTTGTGCTAATAACAGGATGATTGCTATATTATAAATTACTAGTACATGCAAAATATTCAGTACAGATGTCTGCCCTTCCAGATAATTCCAGCACTCTCAGATGTCTCCAGAGCATAAACATTTTCTTCCCTGTTCTGTAGCCATCACATACTGCTCAGCAAGGGAGCCCGCAGGATTTTTTGCAGGGGGGGTGCAAACCCAGAGCCCCACCCACATAGCTCACCCCGCCCCCTGCCAACACAGCCCCGCCCAAGTCCACCCACCCCAAGCCCCGCCCACACAGCCATTCCAGTGTCCCATTACTTGGCTATTTCTCCCCATTTACTGTAGACACTGTTCAAATCTGTGTGCATACTGTTTTATGCTTTAGTTCTACAATGATTACAGGCAGTTGGATTTAATTTACAACTTTTATTTCAAACATTATAGCCCAAACACTGAGACATTTACTAAACCTAAACAAAGCAATAGTCTTACAATGAAAACAGACTTGGCATTAAAGCTTCTCTACTTTTGAAACTCACATTCAATGAAACAGCATTGAAACCCACATTCAAAGAAAATGCATCTGGCCAGTGGCAGGTTATTTACCTTTGAACTGTTTTCAAGCAATAGGCTCCTTGCACACCGTTAGGGCCATGCAAAAGTTATTTGATTTACCAGATTGTATTAATTATAATATATAATTGAATTATATCCCTTGTATTATACAGCAGCACTTGTTTGAGTGACTCTGCTGAAGTAAAAGTAATCTGAATAATTCCACATTAAAGATATCTGAAACTAATGAAGATGTTGTTGCTAGAAAACAACTGTATATTTCAGTGTTTAATCTACAAATTCAGTGCCTGTTGCCGTCAAAGAATAAATTGCCTATGTTAAATTAAAAAAAATGGTAAGCTTGTATATTGCAATAGAAAATGGATGACAAGCTGAAAAACAGGTTCATAGTTATTAGGCATCTCATCCAAAGGAGGACATCCTGAGGACTGCAGCATACAAATGTATACGCTGTAGGAATAGAACCTCAAGCCTTTACATTAAGATGCAAGTATTCTACTTGTGGTGCTACTGACATAGCTTTAAAACTTTATACCACAATAGAGATACCATTTGCTAAACAAAACAGTTGCACATTGTAAATAGACTTGGCATGAGCAGCAGTGAACTTAGCTTCCCTTAAAACTTACAGTTCCTTGAAAATGCACTTGAAAATTCCACCTGTTAACTCTAACTTGGGCATTTCACTCTCACAAACATACCACACCCCTCAAGGCCTCAACCTTAGTGCAAGAAATCTGGACAAAGCCTAAAATAAATAGGGACAGATTATAAATATGGCTCTCAGAAACTTAGAAAATTGCAAGAGTAACAGGATTTGTGTTAGTATGCATTTTTCTAAATGACATGACATCTAAAACTGAAATGTCTCATTTAGCAACTTCAATCCTTTTAGGAGGAATATGGGGCAAAAATCTGGACAGCTGAGGGGTATGCTACCTCCCTCTTATACACACACCAAATAATTCTGGTCAGACAAATTAGTTCTGGGAAGGTTGCACTGAACGGCACCGTGCTTGAGCTGAAGTGGGTGAAATCCTGGTAGCCAGTGATAACTGATCTGCAGCTCAGCAATGTGGAGCATTAAAGCATTTTTAGCAAAGCATTGTTTCATCACTACCTATTGTGTTTGCACATAAGCTGTAGTTATTTTAAACATTTGCCTTTTTTGATTACTACAGAGTACATTTACCCACCAGAGCTATTGTGGTTTGACTTCAGTGTGGAGCTAGTTGTTGCAGGGCTTGGCTTTTAAGTAAGGTAGCAATGCTTATTTACCATATACCATTAAAGCCACCCTGACCCAACTACAAGTGTACTAACACACAGACACAGCTATAAGACACTGGTCTGCAATAAAATGTAATGAGCTTCTGAAAATACTGTAATCCTGTCCTTTTATTACAATGAATATAAAATACTTCGAAATAAGGTAAAAAAGCTCTTCGACCGACAAAACTACTTTTCCACACTTCAAAATAATAAAATCAAACCCTCAGAAATTTTGGAAAGGTATCTCTACTCTACTTAACCCCAGAAAACCAGATACCCCTACCCCAGACCAAGACTTGGCTACCCAATTTAACTCTTTTTCACTGAATCCATTTCCAAATTAACATCATCTTTCTCTAACACCACTACATTCCCCAAAACTCCCTTACCATCCCCAACCATCTCTCTACCCCACTCTGCTACTACTTCCTCATTCCCATCTACTAACTCCCATTCCTCCACTCCTCCTACTCCTACTACTTCATCAGCTTCATCTGCCCCTAATTCGCCCTCTTCACACTCCTTTTTTCTCATTTAAACCTATACCCACTTCTACTATAAAGAAATTCCTTATGAAACTGAAGCCATGCACCAATGCTCCTGATAACATCCCTTCTTACTTTCTTAGCAAAGCTGCTGAAGCAATCGCTTACCCTATTAGCATTTTAATCAACCGCTCTATCCAAGAATGTATAGTACCCCAAGTCTGGAAAAGGGCCTTTATCATACCTCTACATAAAAGGTGGCAACAACAACAATGTTACTAATTTCCGCCCCATCGCTATTCTGTCCCCATCTCTAAACTCCTAGAAAAGTGTATCCAACTACAACTCCTTCCACATCTCTTAGATAATCACCTACTAACTCCCACACATGGATTCAGACTACATCATAGCACTATGACCGCCCTCCTCTCCTTCCTTGAAACTGTAAATAAAGCCCGCGACTCTGGCCAAATTGTTTCTACCCTACTACTCGACCTCTCTAAGGCCTTTGACACTCTCTCACAGCCTGCTACTAACTAAACTTTCTAAACTTAACCTATCTCCCTCCTCCTTGAACTGGTTCTCCAGCTACTTATCTAACAGATCTCAAGCAGTCAAATGGAAAAAGGCCACCTCATTTCTAAATACTCCTACTGGGGTACCCCAGGGCTCTATACCGAGTCCCTTTCTCTTCAATATATTTATAAGTGATTTCCGCAACTCTATCCCATTCTCAGACATCATCCAATATGCCGATGATTCTGCTATTATCTGCGCTGCCACCTCTATCCCCTCACTCCTAAAACTGACTCAGGATGCTTTTACAACAACTGAGCAATGGATGAAAAGGAATCACCTAGCACTCAATGCCTCTAAAACCAAATTAATGTTATTCACCCCCTCTAAGGCAACTTCTTTCAATATAAATACATTCCACATCTCTAGACAAAATAATCTACCCCTGGAACTGGTGTCCGAGACCAAGTTACTTGGGGTCCAAATTGATAACCAGCTCAAATTCAACTCCCACCTACAGTTAAATATCAAGAAAACCCATCAAAAACTAGGTATGCTTTACCGACAAAATCATTACCTTACACCTGCTACCAAAATCACCTTCTCTACCTCATTTCTTATCCCCTCCCTTCTCTATGGAGCTCCACACCTAACTAATCTACAGACCTCTCTAAAAACACAACTTTCCTCTTGCTACAACAAAATTGCCAAGTTCGCTACCAACCACAAGTCCTCCACCCACCACTGTTCCTCTCTCCAAAAACTAAAATGGCTAGAGCTACCCAGTTATCTCACATATACTCAACTAAATCTTGCACATAAGCTCATTTTCAACCCCTCCCTTTGTCCCTCCCTTTCATCAGCCTTTAAAATGCACCTTCCTGCTAGAGTATTAAGGTCCAACAATCAAAATCTATTAGAAGTCTATAAACCAACTCGTCCCCCAGGCAAAAATCTTCTGTCTTATGGCCTTGCATGCCTTTGGAACTCCCTACCACCTTCCATTCGCACCACCCCAACCATTTTATATTTAAAAGATCTCTTCACTCACATCTAGTATCCCAGTGGGAATGCTCTTGCTCCCACCCACATAACTAACACTTGCAAACTCCATCTTCTTTCTTCCTCTGTTTCCTCCTGCAACTTTCCTAATTACCCACCCTAACTCATACATATTATTATTCCTACAATAATCAGAAAGAATATACTAGGCCACACTTCCCAAGTATTGCTTCCCTAATACGTTATTGCTTCTCAGTACTTTTGTGCATTGCTTCCTAATATGTTATTATTCCTCAATATTGTCATGAAATGCTTCCAAATATGTTGTTATTTCTCAGTGCTTTTGTGCTAAATTTCCCTTTAGTCTGTATTACCTATTAATTTCATCACTAGATTGTACTCACTCTAGTTTTTGTTGTATTATTTGCAAATTGTTATTTCTTGTATGATTAACTTCTGTGTAATTGTATAATTTGCATATCTATTAATAACCTACTTAGTTTTGGAGCTTTTCTCCCAGGACTCCATTGAAAACGGGTTCATTTGGCCCAATGGACTATCCTGGCAAACCAACTGCAAATAAAATAAATAAAATACTGTCATATGCATTTCAATACCCAAGGCTTATACATTATCTAGTCATGTAAATATTCTCTGCATGGCAACAACGAAAAGGCTTTCAATGCTGGTAATTCTTTAACAATATACTTACTAAAGCTTACTTGCATCTTACAATATCCGACAAGCTTACTAAAGCTTACTTGCATCTTACAATCTCCGACAAGCTTACCTGATGTTCATTAAACCATGGCTACTTAAACAGAGCAACAGGGCACTGTGACAGCATACAGTTCCAGAATAAGAAGCATAAATCAACAGTACAAAAATCTGATAGAAAACCAGAACATTTTGCAAAATCAAGGACAGATGAAAAGCCACAGTCGTATTTGTGATCTACTTTGGATGGGGGAATACTCTGCACACTTACACTGCATAACTGCTCCTTGCCTTCCATGGACACATCCACAGCCACTACAATGGGGAGTGGGGTGCAATAAGTATGTCACAATTTGAAATGTCTCTGGCTGACAGTGATGGATCTGACACTCATACCTCTCAACTTCAGAGCAAGAAATCTGGACAAAGCCATACATAGAACTAGAAGTGTGACACAAGCCCAAAAATAAGGCCAATTTTTAAATATTGCTCTTATAACTTAAATAGAACAGGTAGATCTTGCATTAGTACAAATTTTCTGAAGGGTATGAAATCTGAAACTCAAATGTCTGCCATTATTTTCTAACTTCAATCTTTAATGACTTGCCACTAATTTGCCAGAAAACCACAATTTTATGAAAACGGACCAAAATGTGATGCAAAAATACCTGTCAAAAAGGGACACCTTTTAATATTAACAGTTAACTTGAAGCAGCTAACAAAATAAGAGCATCCACATGCATTTCTGAAATAAAGGTAATCTATAAGTGATCATTACAGTTATATATAATTGTAAACCCTCCACATTTTCTTCCAAAATTGCCATTTTGGAGGAGGGATTATTAGCGGAGAGCAACATTTTGAGCCAGAATTGGGGACAATTGAGATGTTTGGATATTCCTAATCTACAAAGTGATTTGCACGTACCTCTCAACCTCTTAATGCAGGAAAACTGAACAAGGCCAAATATATTGGGGAACATACAAACACTACTAAAAATTGTTCTTGTATAAACGTAAAGACAGTCTTGCATTAGCATGCATTTTTCTGAAGGTTATGACATCTGAAACTCAATGTCTGTCATTTAATGGCTTCATTCCTAAATGATTTGCTAGAAAATCACAAATTTGAGGAACAAACCAAAAATAAGCAGCAAATATCTATTCATTCTGCAAAGATATGGACAACTGAGAGGTATAGTTCAACCGGGGCTGTTTGAGCTTGCTACCCCCCCCTCACAAAATCATGGTCAAATGGAGCCTCCCCCCTGCAGCCATTCCAATGTCCCATTCCTTGGTTATTTTGCCCCATTTATCATAAACACTAATGTGCATACTGCTTTACTTCTGCGATGATTTAGGATTTCATTTGAAAGTTTTATTTTGCATTTTACAGCACAAACCCTAATACATATCTGTTAAAGCAATGCAGTCTCACAATGAAAATAGACTAACATTAAAACTTCTCTGCTCTTGAAACTCGCATGCATTGAAACAACACTGAAACCCACTTTCAGAGAAAATACATTTTGCCAATGGCAAATATTAACTCTGGGCTGTCTACAAAATCATAGGCCCCTCGAACATAACATACACGTGCTCTTTGATACACCTTCCTGACTGTATTACATTAGATTCCTTGTATAATACAGTACAGTTGTTAGAGGGCATTTTAAATTTATTGTTTTGAACATTTTTCCAGTAAACAATGAAACAAAAAGCATCCACCAATGACAAAACTGCCCAATTCAGAACATTTCCATCATAAAGTCTACTCAAGTCCACCAGTATCAGTAAAAAATATACACAATCTCTGAAGTAGTAAACTCCACATTGAAAAAATTGTAACTAATAAAGAGGTTGCTGCTAGCAAACACTTTATATGTCATTGTTTAGTCTACAAATAAAGTGCCTGTTACCATTGAAGAATAAATTGCTTTTGTTGCATGCAATAAAAAAATGAAAAGCTAGTAATACCGCAATAGGGAATGGATAGCAAACTGTTAACAGGTTCATAGTTACTAGGTATCTTTGCCAAACAGACTGCAGCATCCACCCCTTTACAACACAATACAGCATCAGCAATGCATTTACCTACTGTGGGAGTAGAACCCACAGCCTTCAGCATCTAAAGCAAGTACACTATCTGTTGTGCTATTAACAATGCAAGCAGACTAAACACAAGCAGCACTAAACTTTTGCTCCCCTGCAGCTCTCAGCTCCTTGTAAAATCTACTCGACACTCAGCTGTATCTCTGAACTTTTCAGCACAAGAAATCTGGAAAAAGCCAAAATTTATTGGGGGGGGGGACAAAAGGCCAAAAACCAGGGACACAGTTTAAACATTGCTTGTATAATGTTTGAAAGTTGCTAGAATAAAATGCTGCGTTACCACCATACATTTCACTGCCACGTCTTGAACCCAGGGGACCCCGTGCAAAACAGTCAGAGCAACATACCACTACGCCAAATCAACTGTTTTGTGAAAGAGGAAGACTGAAACTTAAATAGCTACCATTTAGTGAATTCAGTTCTCACCATAGCACAGCTGTCAACCTCTTAGCACAAAAGACCTGAACAAAGCCAATAATGGGTGACTACAACCACCAAACATTCAGTGAATTCAGTTCTCACCATAGCTCTCAACCTCTTAGCAAATAACACCCGGACAAAGCCAGTAATGGGAGAATATAGCCCCTAAACATATTCAGTGAAATCAGTTCTTACCATAGCTCTCAACATTAGCAAAAAACCTGGATGAAGCCAATAAATACCGGAACAAAGCCAATACTGGGTGAATACAGCCCTCAAACATATTCAGTGAATTCAATTCTTACCATAACTCTCAACCCTAGCACAAAACCTGGATGAAGCCAATAATGGGGGGAATACAGTCCCAAACACTACCTAAACAAAGCCAATACTGGGTGAATACAGCCCCCAAACATATTCAGTGAATTCAGTTCTTACCATAACTCTCAACCCTAGCACAAAACCTGGACGAAGCCAATAATGGGGGGGGGGGGGGATACAGTCCCAAACACAGGGATACATTTCAAATATCCATCTTTTACACTTAGAAAATTGCTAGAATAAAAGCTTTTGTTACCATGCACTTTCTGAAGAATATGAAGTCTGACAAGTGTGTCCATTTTTTTTAACTTTTGTTAACCAGGAAAGTCTGACTTTGAAAAAAAAAAAAAGCTAATTTTTAGCAGAGGCCCAGGGAGAAACACTCCAGACAGCCAAGAATAAGACCAAAGAACATGTAGCTGTCAAGCAACAAGGACACAAATGCAGAAACCACATATTTTATGAGGAACAGAAAAAGTATGAGGGAAAATCCTGCAACATTTTTACAAATGGTGGTGGGTAGGGAATTCAGGCTCTTGCCACCTGGCCCAAGGTACAGGGTTCAAGCCTTATTCTCTACCCACCACCATGTACACCTGGGGCATTTTACACACACACACACACACACACACACACACACACACACACACACACACACACACACACACACACACACACACACACACACACACACACACACACGTCCCATCTTCCTCCCGTTCATTTCAGGTTCTGCTTGCTAAGTGTCCCAGGTCATCTTCCGTTTGTTTCACGTCCCGCCTGTGTGAGTTCCCGCTCACAAACCTCTAACTGACAGCGATGATGTCAGCATGCCTGCGACTGGACTATTCGGACTTCTTTCTTCTTAAAGGAGAATGTACGAAAACAAAAACTTTTTTTGTAATTATCTATTCTAGCCGATTCCAGGGGGGTGCAAGTGCACCCCCTTGCACCTGCCTGCGGGCGCCCTTGCTGCTCAGTAGTAAATGAGATAGTTTGCAGCACCACCTTAAGCTCTTTTTTTAGGCATCAGAAGTCACTGACAAGTGTGCCTGTGAACGCATTTAGCACAGGACAGGTTTTAAGTTAGCCATAGTGCTCTAGAAAGAAAGTCATGTAAGCAGGTGACAATAAACCTACTCAGTTTGCACAGAGTTGGGTGAAATGTACAGACAGATGGGGGAAGGTGAATAAGATCCCATCCTATACTACAGAAATGATATTGTTCTTCAAACATCTACTATTGTGGCAAGTATAGTCAAAATAACTGTACTATGTTTATCATAAAGATCACTGCTGCAGTATCAGTGGTTATATATATGCAAACAATACTAAAGCAGTTTGTTAGTCAAGGAGTCAACTAACCTCAGACTACAGAGAAGGTTACAATATACCTTGCAGAACTGCAACAGCAAAACCTACCCTGCTTCTGAAGTATACATCCAATGTTAGAGAACATGTGGAAGGTGGTCCAGGTTACAACCTCATAGATACTTGGTGTAAGAAAGCAGCTGTAGATGCAGCTGCTCTGGTGGAATTTACCATCACCTGGCCTTTTAGCACTTTAATAATTGTCATAAAAGACAGCAACATAAAGAGCAAGACGTTCAAATAAGGTTTATTTTGACAGAGGTCTGCCTTGTTTTCCTGGCAAAAAAGGAGAAAAACAGTTGTGTGACTGAAGACCTGAGGCAGAAGGGCATGACTGTTGAAAGTAGGAGAGTAGCTCTGAATCCAGAGAAGTGGTGACACTTGACAACACCCTGACCTTATGTAAAAATGAGAAAAAGGATATTGATGATGATGTTGACTGGTAGCTGGATAATTTTATTCAAAATGGGAAAAAAAGGTAATAAAAAACTTTGGTAAAAAGGAAAACTTAGGGCTACCCGGTCATTGAGAAAGAATGCATGTAGGATGGGTCTTATCACAAAGTTTTTTTTTTTTTTTTTTTTTGGGGTGGGGGTGGGGGGTTGAAAATGGTTTTGTCCCTCTTGCAACATCCTATGGTTTCCTGCCCAGTGCAACATGTCCATCATCAGGTGGATGGGGCTGACATAGAACTTGAGGGCATCTTGGGGTCTAGCCATTCTCAATCACTGGGGGGGGGCATTTTATTCCTTACGCCTGTGACATTCCCCCCTTTGTGCTATGTCCAAAGGCTGGGCATGCAATGGAGACATTCAACATATCACCCCACCTCTGCAGCAACTCAGCCTTGTTCCCACCCTATCCCCCCACTGGCACATACCTCCTAGAATGAAGTTTCCAGCCTTCACCAGGGATCATGACAGGAGATGCTCATGGAATCACCCTCCCACCAGGGATTGTAACCCTCATCTCTCTTCTTGACACTCTGCCAGATGCCTGAGCCACTAAATGAACCCAGGTCACCTGGGTTGTAGTCAGGGCTTTATACCTCTACATCACTAAAACAGCTTCTTTTCACATCAAAGTTTGCAACTCAGAATTCTTATAAAGAGTGGTCTAAGCAATGAGGAACAGAGTCTGCCAAAAAAGTAATTTCACAACTGCTGATCTAACTAGCTCAAAACTGAAGCATGGGAAGTTTTTCTACAAGAGTTCAAGCCCTATAGGAGGGGGAATGGATCTCCATAAAGGCCTAAGACAGAAGAGGCTCTTTAGGAATTGCTTTACCTCAAAATGGGATGACAAAGAGGACCCATAGGGATGCAGTTTGTAATGGCTAATGTGTGGACCTTAACAGAAAGGTAAGTTTGGATCTTCTTTAAATAGCTCTTCTAAACATCTGCGAATGGGTGGTATGAAAGGCAGCTGTTGGCTCTACCCAGGTAGAACAGCAAATACTGAATTTTGTCATTTCAACAACTAAGACATCCTAGTGCTGGGCTTCCTGGAGAATGTTGATCGTGTCACTGGAACAGTTCTGAACAGAACTGGGCTGAGAACATACATGCAGCCAACCAGAGGGTGTTGACATGAGTGAATCTAGAAACCTCCCTTTTGTTGGTAGTTTAGAAGGGGCAGAGGTCTTACCAAGCTCACTTAGACTAAATGGAAGACAATGGTTGCAATTAACACAGAAGAGGGCTCTAAGAATGATCTGTTTTTGTTGTAAGAAATACTCTTGGAAGTGTGGGATTATGGGAATATCAACAGAAGGTCCTGGTTTTGGGCAGTGGAGAACACATTGAATGCTCAGGCTTTTTGTATGGGTACATGGGGCAGAATTAACCCAATGGTTGGGACAGACAAGAAGAAGGCAAGAGGAAAGGAGGGCATCCGGCAAACAGGTGGATGGATTGTGTGAGAGAATATCTGTTTTAGTCAGGCATGAGTGTCAAAGAAGGCAGGAGTGTGGCATTGAATCGAGAGAGAGATGGTGATGGTAGTTAACACGACACCCCAACCCCATGCTGAAAATGGAAAAAAGGGAGGTGGACGATGATGGTTGTGCTGGGGTGAATAAATCCATTACTGGGATTCCCAAATTTATGTATTATCAGGATAAAGATTTTCTTGTACAATTGCCACTCATTCATTCTGGAGAAGGGCCTGCACAACTGGTCATCTAGGAAGTTCTGGTTTGAGGTGATGGAACAGGCTTGAAAACATAGGCATTATTCTCACATCAGTTTCCATACCTTTACTGCCAGCTTGCAGAACTGGAAATAATTATTCTCTCTTATGTTTAGTGTATGTTTCAAAATGATTTGAAAATAGTACAGTTGTGTACACTTACCATAAATGTAGATGTTCAGAGTGTATTCATGATTGCAGTCATCACACTTGGGTTATCTGCCTGCAGGTAGCCCTCAGTCGGCCCAAATACATGAGACTTCTGCATTGGATGCTGTTGCTCCAGGACTGACGTCAGGTCGTCAGGGGTATAAAACAGGCAGCTGATGCCATTACATCAGTTTTTTTGCCCCAAATGTCAGGAGCCCCCCAATAGGGAGCTAAGTTATGGTGGGGGAAAACACCACCAGTAAAAAGTAAATACGAATACCAATACTCCTGAAAAGGGGGGGGGGGTAGTAAAAGACATAGAGAGTTTAGAGAGAGAAAGAGAGAGAAAACCAGGGGGCTGGAGAGAGGGAAACCAGGACTGCAACAGTGAATACACTCAAACATCTACATTTGTGGTAAGTGTACACAACTGTACTATGGTCTTCATGTTTCACTGTTGCAGTCATCACCCCAAAGCTGAAGAAGGGTGGAGGCAATCAAGAAGAGTTAAGGCTGGCTAGAATGCCTTGCAGGACTGCTGTTGCAAAACCTGCCCTAGATCTGGAAAAGATAGGCAGGTGGTAATGCTTGGTGAACGAGTGTACGGAACTCAAGGTAGCAGCTTCCAGGATGTCCCTGTTAGGATCTTATTCACCAACCCCAATCTGCCTTTACATTTCATCCAACTCTGTGCAAACTGAGTAGGTGTACTGTCACCTGCTTACATGACTTTCTTTCTAGAGCACTATGGCTAACTTAAAACCTGTCCTGTGCTAAATGTGTTCACAGGCACACTTGTCAGTGACTTCTGATGCCTAGAAAAAGAGCTTAAGGTGGTGCGGAATGCTGTAGAGGTAGAAGTTGCCCTAGTGGAATGTGTTCTGACCCCCTAAGGGGTTGGTTTCCCATAGTGCTTGTAGCAGAAATGGATGCAATGTGCTATCCAGCTGGAAACTGTTAGCTTTGAAATGGCCTTGCCCTCTGCCCCTGTTGCAAAGCTGACTAGCAACTGGTCAGATTTTCTGAAGGGCTTACTCCTATCAAGGTAAAATCTGAGCTGTCTGTGCACATCCAAGGAGTGCAGGATTCTTTCCCTTTATTTTGAGGATTAGGGAAGAAGGTAGGCAAATAGATAGATTGGTTGAGAGCCACACTAGACACCACTTTAGGCATAAAGGAAGGGTTAGTTCTTAGGGAAACCCTGTCAGTATGGAAAATAATGAAGGGTTCCACAGCCATAAGTGCCTGTAGCTCAGACACACTTCTAGCTGAAGTGATGGCCAGAAGCAAGGCTGTTTTCCAAGGGAGGAATTTTAACTCTGGAGACACTGCAGGCTCAAAAGGGGGGTAGCATGAACTTTTCCAATACAAAGTTAAGATCCCAAGCAGGGGTGGGTGCTCAGTGCTCTCCTTGGTGGCCTTAAGTTGTTTGCCCCTCTCAGGAACTGTTTGATAACAGGGTGAGAGAAGAGAGGTGGCTCAGTCTTGTAATGAGCCGAAATGGCAGAGGCATGGATCTTAAAAGAGAAGGACAGGCCTCTGTGGAGTAGATCTGCTAGGTAATCTAGGATTAGAGGCAGGGAGGGCAGAGTTGTGTCCTCTCCTTTAGATTGAATCCAAGAGCAAGAGCAGTACCTTTTCCACTTATCAGCATAGGATTTCCTTGTAATGGGTCTTCTGGCTTCAAGGATGATGTCCAGCACCTGCTTGCTTAGGCTGGTTACGGGGGTGAATTCAAGGAAAAAGCCAGGCTGCAAGATTTAGGGTTTGCATTGCGGATGCAATGTCTGCCCCCCCCCCCCTGCTGATAGAGCAGGGTTGGGTTCTGCTGTAGGTGCCAGGGTGGCACCGGTGACAGGCTTCACAGGAGTGGGTACCAGTGTTGGCTTGGCCAGTCTGGGGCTATCAGAATTGTCCTTGGTCTGTACCGTCTTACCTTGAGCAATACTCTTGAGAGGAGGGGCAGAGGGGGAAAGCCATAGATTGAGAGATTTGCCCACTGGAAGGATAGGGAACATCCACTTTCCAGGCCCTGCTGTGAGGTGTCCTGGTGCAGAATCTTCTGAGCTGGTGATTGCAGGGGGAGGTGAAGAGATCCACCACTGGTGTCCCCCATTTCTGAATCAGAAGGTTGAAGGTGCATGGCTCTAGTTGCCACTTGTGTGGGTCTAGGAGATTTCTGCTTAAATTGTCTGCCAGTGGGTTTTGTTTGCCTGGCAGGAATTGAGCTTGCAGATGTACCTGCATGTCCAAGGCTGTGTTCCACAGGGCCATGGCTAGCCTGCAGAGTGGGTAAGAGTGGGTTCCCCCCTGCTTTTTGATGTACCACATAACTGAGGTGGTGTCTGTTTTTATTATCAGGTGTCCTGGTGAGAGTAGGGATCTGAAAGCTGTCAGAGTGTGCTGCACAGCTAGCATCTCTTTCTGGTTGATGTGCAGATGCATTTGACTTGGGCTCCAGTGCCCCTGAATGCACTTGCCGTCCATGTGTGCCCCCCAGGCATAGTCTGATGCATCTGTGGTTAGGGTCTGGGTGACATGGGGTTGGGTGAAGGGCAGTCCCTTGTTGTGGCTGCATGTTGCTGCCTACCAAAGAAACTCTGTCCTTAGGGTATTATGGGAATGACAGTTTCCAGGTCCTGAGAATGTTGGCATTAAGACTTTTTAAGTACCATTGAAGTTTCCTCATATGCAGTCTGGCATATGGAATTAGTAGGATGCATGAGGCCATGAGCCCTAGGGCTTGCAGGATTTTCCTTGCAGATAGCTGGGTTCTGGTGGTCATTTGAGTAAAACAACCTGCAAGATGGGCTTGTTTTTCTGGAGTGAGGAATGCCATCTGGGATGCTGTGTCCAAGCTTGCTCCCAGGAATACAATCTTTTGACTGGGGACTAGTTTTGATTTCTTTTCGTTGATGGTGTACCCCAGGGAGGTTAGTAGTTTTTTTTTTTTTTACAAATGTCAGGTGGTGCAACAGCATTTCCTGACTGTCTGCCTGAATCAGGCAGTCATCCAAGTATGGGTAAATTTGAAAATTTCTCTGTCTGCAGTAAGCAATGGCTGGACCAAGGCATTTTGTGAATACTCTGGGAGTGTTCTGCAGGAGAGCAGGGACTGGACTTGGGTTTGAGCCTCTACCCACTGGTTTAGAGTGAGGTCTGGGAACCCTTTTGGGGTTGGCAGTGAGTGGAAGTAAAGTTTTTACCCCTGGGATACAATGTTGAGGACCCATCGGTCTTTGGTGATGGGAATCCAGTTTTTTGGATGAAGGGCAAGTTTCTCTCCTAGGGGCACAAGCAGTTGGGCAGAGGAGGGGGGTGGAGTTGAAAAGTCATTGGGAATTCTTTCTGTAAGGTGGTGGTTTAGCACTCCCTGCTTTAGAGGTGGAGGCACTCCATTGCTTAGATCTCCGCGTACCCTGAGATTGTAGTCTGCGGGGTCTGTTTCCCCTGGGTCTAGTTTGAGATGGCCTTGAGGGGGCTGGAAAGGACCAATGTTTTGAGGGGCAATGCCTACTGAATCTAGGAGGCTGTACTTGTAAGAATTCTTTGACTGTCTGCATAGATTTAGCTTTTTCTTCCATCTTTTTAAGAACATCTTCTGCTTTGGTACCAAACAGATTGTCCGTGTTCAAAGGAGCGTCTAGTAACTTGGATTTGACATGATCTGGCAAGGTGTGCTCCTTAAGCCAAACATGTCTTCTCAGTACAGAACCAGTGACTGCTGCCCTGTAAGATGCTTCTAGGGCATCAAAGCCACACTGTAATGTATGCTTGCTGACTTGGCTTGCAGAATGCATAAGCTCTTGCAATTCTTTATTTTCTGCACAGTCTGTAAAGGTAGCTATTTTTTGCTTAACAAGTTCCGTAAATTCCATAATATCTTGTGGGTACTTCAGCATGTGAAACTGACAATTCAAAGCCCTAAAGACAAGAGCTGCAGAGGTATATACTTTCTTACCCCCATCTGTCCAAAGCTCTGGAATCCCTGTCCAAAGGGGTAGGATTCTTAGCTGTAGTTGCCTTGATACCTTTAGGCCCATGGAAAATGATCTCTGGGTCAGCAGTAGGATATTTGAAAAGAAATTTTACCTCCTCTGCAGGATGGCTCTTCAGGCTTTGGAGGTGTCTCTCAGTTATCAGTTAGCTCTTTAGGCAGTACACATTCCTTCAGAGCACAATCTAGTGGCAGGCTCTCTGAGCAGTCCAAAACACAGGCTCAAGAATGGATGCTTCAAGGATATGTGTTTCAGGACTTTGTCCATTGGTGGGGTATTCCACAGGTATATCTTTTTGCCTCCCCTCTGAACAGGCAGCTCCCCGTTTTCTGTTCCAGAGTGCCATGCCAGCTGATGTGGAAGATGGATCCCCTTTTTTACCTTGGAAGGGGATGTTTCTTTATGCTTTCTCTCGTCTTCCTCTACTTCCAAGAGTTCTGCCGAAGATTCAGCTGGACTCTCCAAAAATCTTAGTAGTGACTTCCTTTTCACTAAGACAGCACTGGTTCCCCCCTCTTAATTTATCTGGCCAAGGGCAATCACCACAAGCTACCTCTCCAGCTGGACCTCCTCACAAACAAGGGGGTCTCATCTATCCTCACTTGTCCACTCTTCAACCGATAGTGTGGGTGACAGATGCCTGAAAGGGATCAAAACTCCCTTTTCTGAGGATGTACTCAGGGTTCTATGGGAGGCAAGGAAACACTCAACCAGAAAATCTTACATGTCCAAATGGAAAAGATTTCCTGTCTGGTGCCATGCTTGTAACCAGGACCCTTTTTCAGTGGGGGTCCCTTTGGTACTCCTCTTATTTGTGTACATTGCTCCAGTCTGGCTTGGCCTATTCTTCTGTGAAGGCCCATTAGTCAACCATTTCTGCTAATCTGTCCTTGAATCCTCCCTTGGCTTCTTGTTTTGAGGTCAAATAGTTTCTTACAGACGTCCTGCATCTTAGGCCTCCAAGGAAACCTATTCCTCCTCCTTGGGACCTTAATTTTATTTTGGAAAAATTGACTTGAGCCTGCAGATTCTGCTGCTTTGCAACATTGTACCTGGAAGACTCATGTTGGCTCTTACTTCTGCTTGGAGGGTTTCTGTGCCCCATGCAATTATGACCATTCCTCCTCCTTTTTTGTTTTTTTCCACAGGAACAGGGTGTCCATTTGTACTAATCATTCTTTTATGCCCAAGGTAGTAAATGAATTGTTCTTGAATCAGTCAGTATAGCTCTCTTCTTCTCAGTCTGCTAGTGAGAGGGTCTTGCATATTTTGGATTTGCACATACAGTTCAGGTACTACTTGGACAAAACTAGGGACATTTATAAGTCTGCCCAGGTTTTTGTTTTCTTTCATCCCAGGACATTGTATTTGGTTGCTTCTAAGCAAATGATCTCCTCCTGGATGTGGAAGGCCATTTATTTTCTTTATTCTTTTCATGGCAAATCTTTGTCCACTTCTGTTAGAGCTGTTGCCTCTTCCGGTGGTTTCTTCAAGGGGTCGGACACCAGTTCCTTCCTTGAAGCTGCTACTTGGTCTTCAGTGCATACCTTTACTATGCATTACAAGCTGGATATGTGTTTTAGGGCCAGAGCAGGTTTTGCTAGAGCCATTTTGTATGGGATTGTTGAGGGCTCGTCTCAGCCTTCTGCCTCCCATTCTGTTTCTTGAGCTTTTTTACTCTCCCTATTGTAAAGAATACTGCAACAGTGAAGAGAGGGACATCTGCTGTTAGGGTAAGATTTTACACAACTGTACTTTCTCCCCATGTCTCTGTGGGATTCCTCCCACTTAATATGCTGAATATTTCCATCTCAAATTCAAAGAATGGAACTGTGGCAGCAGCACAGACTCTACACGGTGCCCTGTAGGGGGAAGAGTTGTATAGACCAACCAATTTGGGCATCTACTGCGGTGTGCAGAATTCTAAAAACAGGAGAACACAGATCACAGACTGTGAACCATCACAGGGCTAACTACTCAACAGTGTTAAAAATACGGCTCTAGGTGATTCAGTCATGAAGACTAATCCTGCTAAATGGGCATGGGCATTTGCTGGTGGTAAGTGGGTGGAGGATCTGGCCTACTCTGACATGCCCAGGATCCATGCTAATGGTAGGAGGGGTACATGTGCCTGTATTGGCCAGTGTTTGCCTGCCATAAAGCCTGGCAGCCCTTGGTCAATAAGCTACTGGCAGGCCAGTGTCCAGTTAACCAGCTTGGTTTACCAGGGATAGCTCTGTTGAGCGAAAGCTGGATGTAAAACCAATCAACCTGCCAAACATGAACTAAGAATTCTTACACTCATTGTAGGTTCACTGACAGGATGGAGCTTGGAAGCTGATGACACGATGGTGAGGAGGAGACCAGTCATCCTGTGTATATAGGAGAAAAGATGGAAGGGGAGTGCAGCAAAGCTACTTGGCTTGGGATCCAGAGTCTACTACTTGGAGGACAGGATAGAAATGGTGTGGGAATTGTGATGAGGGAGAGGCTTCAGAAAGCAGTGATAGACGTCATCAGAATTAGTGACAGATCACGGCAATCAGACTCCAGTGTAATGATACAGCAATATTCATAATCTCAGCCTGCTCACAGTAAGGCTTTGACAGTGATGAAGAGAAAGGATTCATATAGCAGTTGCAGGACCTACTAGATAAAACAGGACAACATGAATCAGTGTGGATAGTGGGTGATTTGAATGCACATATCGGGACAGACAGAACAGGACATGAGAACTGCCTGGGTCCACATAGGTGGGGCAACAGGAATAAAGAAGAAATTCTAGACTTCTCTCTAGTAAATGGCTTGATAGCAACCAACACAGGGATCAGAAATAGAAACAGTCACAAGATCACATACAAGAGTGGCAAACATGCAATGTGGATAGACTTCCTGGTAAGGCAAGGGCATTGGGGTAGAATCAATTATTGCAAAGTCAACCCACAGCATAAAACACTGGTTGCCACAATAAGCTGCAAGAAGTGGTCAGAGAAGGCTATAAAGGCTAACAGAGACCAAAAGCATAAGAGTTCAAGGAATTACTCAGGGCTCTAGTACCTCAAGGAGGAGGAAATAGGTGGAGTTGAATAAGAATGGCAGTACCTCAAAACAGCATATGCAAGAGCTACAGAACAGATATGCGGCTTAGACAGATATAGAAATAAGTTATATAAGGAAAGCTGGTGATGGAATACAGAAGTCCAGGAAGTCATCAAAAGAAAGAAGGAGAGTAGGAGAAAGTGGGAGACAGAAAAGATGGGGCACAACTACTGGTTGGCTAACAAAGATGCTAAGAAAGGAGTTGCAATAGCAAAGAACAGGGCATCAGAGGCATTCTACCAGCTTCTGGAAAGTGATCAGTAGA
This sequence comes from Protopterus annectens, assembly GCF_019279795.1. Taxonomy (NCBI): domain Eukaryota; kingdom Metazoa; phylum Chordata; order Ceratodontiformes; family Protopteridae; genus Protopterus; species Protopterus annectens. The sequence goes on along the minus strand of NC_056726.1, from coordinate 1,731,970,950 downwards.
TGGCACAAAAACTATACCAGGTTGCAAAGCAATGACAGAAAAATAAAAAAAGATAGTCAGACACCCTTCATAAGGGATGCCAGCAACAACCTGATCACCAGTCCACATGACATAAAAGTCAGATGGAAGAAGTACTCCTAGCAGCTTCTAAATGAAGAAAACCCAGAGCTGTACTGCCTCAGACACAGCATACGATGAGAGAAGAAGAGGAGCTGAATGCAGAAGTAGTAAGAACAGCACTAAGTAAAATTAAGTCAGGGTAAGTAGCAGGCTGAAATGAGGACACAGCAGGTATGATAAAAATGCTGTGTGAGAAAGGGGAGAAATGGCTTCTGAGGTTACTCATAGCAGTGTGGAGAGAAAGGCGTATCTCAGGTGATTGGAGAATGTTCTTGTATACTGGCACAAGTATGCTTAAAGGGGCCATCAAAACTGTAGGTAGTATGAAACTCCTATCACACTACATGAAAGTTCTATAGAGGGTAACTGACAAATTCGCAGAGTAGTTGAAAGTAAGATGGGAGAGGAGCAGTTTGGATTCAGATCAGGAAGCAGCACAGGTGACCTGATGTTTGCAGTGAGACAGAGAGTCGAGAAGAAGCTAGACATGAGGAAAGAGTCCAACTGAGCATTCCTAGCCTTGGAAAAAGCTCAAGAAGGTCCCAAGAAAGCTGATTTGGGCAGTCCTGAGGTGGTTTGAAGTACCGTAAACATTGGTAGAATTAGTGTAAGCTATGTATTATGACCCAATGACTCAAATACAAACAGTGTTTGGTCTTACAGTGGTGTTCCCCGTGAGAGTGGGTGTGCATCAGTGGTCATCTCTGAGCACATTGCTGTTCAAACTGGTGATGGACTACATTAGCAAACAGGTCAGAGGAGACAGATCAACAAATTTGTTGTATGCATATGTGCACATAAGCTAATCACCCTTAACATCCACATCCCACCCCTGCACCCCAGTAAGGAAACCTCCATAAAAAAATTCTCCAAAGCCAACTTCATGCTACTCAAGTCAGAAGTGACAAACTTCATGACACCTATGCAGACGGGAACTGAAAGTTCAACTGCTGAATCCAACACTAAGGCACTGTACGAGCACATCCACTCATGCATGAATCATGCCATCCCAAATAGAACCAAGATGCTCTCATTCAAAAAAAGGAAGCCAATCTGGTGGTCCCCTGCCATAAGCAAACTTTACAACAAAAGGAAGAAACTGTTGCAGAAAAGAGGAAAATCCCAGGATGCAAAAAACTCCCTTACTAGCCTCAGTAAGAAACCGAGATCCCTCATAAAATCCTCCAAAGCTAGTTACGAAAATAAAATTGCCAAAGATTCCAAAGACAACCACAAGGCATTCTATAACTATGTCAAGAATCTAAATGGCAAGGCTCAGATCTGCTCTGAGCTAAAACAGAATGGCATTAAATATACTGATCCCAAGGATATTGCCAATATCCTGGCAGATCGATTCAGTGCCAACTTCACCCCCTCTCACCCCCTAAATGGCCCATCTCAATACCGGAAGATTGCCAGATTCTGGCAATAATGGCCACACAGCTAAAAAACTCACTCTCCAAAGCTAAGAATACAGCATCCATGGGATCAGATGACATCCCGGGCTGTGTACTACATGAACTACAATATGAACTGGCACCTCACCTAAGTGTCATGTTTAATCATAGCCTCACCTCAGGTTTCGTGCCAGAGTGGCGCAGAGCTACAGTTATCCCACTCCACAAGGGGGATCCACCTTGGATCCCAGAAGCTACCGTCCCATCAGTCTGATGAGCCTTATCTGCAAGGCCATGGAGTGTATTATCATGAACTTATAAACAAAGACATTGGCAACCTTCAAACACTGGACCCCACCCAGTTTGGGTTAATGAAGGGCCAAATCTTTTCTCCTGAACCTGATTGACTTCTTTGAATCGGTCTCCAGAGCCATGGACAAGGGTAAGGTGGTCCACACAGCCTATCTAGACCTTGCTAAGGCCTTTGACACCATCCCGCACTCTGGAATCGTAGATAAACTTACTAAGCTGGGCATTAATCCCTACGTCACCCAATGGGTTGCTAACTGGCTTACTGATAGAACCCACACTGTAAAAGTAGCTGACTCCAAATCCAGCTCCAGACATGTGACAAGTGGAGTACCTCAGGGTTCAGTCCTGGGACTGCTCTTGTTTGGCATCTACTTCTCTGAAGTACAGGCCAACACTAAGGGACTCTGGCTAACAAAGTTTGCAGATGACTGCAAACTGGGAGCTATTATTGAATCCCCAAATGGTGTGGATACTCTACAACAGGGCCTTACAGAAACAGATGCTTGGTGCCAGAGCCATGGGCTCAAGCTCAATGCCAAGAAATGTATAGTTATCCCCTTTGGGAAAAAACATGTACCCGTGACTTACCATATAGGTGGCAGTACACTAAACACCGAAAGTGTGATGAGACTTAGGGACACAGGTGGACAGTGGTCTCACCTTCGATAACCATATTGCCACAACAGTCAGGAAATCCTTCTATGTGACACACCTCATCACTAAGGGCTTTTCATCCAGAAAAAAGGAGGTCATTGTCCCACTGTACTCATCCCTCATTTGACCCATTATATAATACAATGCCCCGTTTGGTATGTACCTCTCAAGACATCTGCAACAACTGGAAAGGCCACAGAAATACCTCACTAAAAGAATCACAGGCCTAAAGCAGATTCCCTACGCTGACCGCCTTAAAAAACTCCAGCTATACTCGTCGCATATCGTCTACTCAGAGGCGATCCCTGCTCAACATACAAGGCCATGTCAAACCCAGAGCTGTTGGACATGCTACACTTAAAGAAATCCCAATCCCTCAGAGCCACATGTTCCAGGGATCTAAACCTTGTCATCACAATAAACAAAACATGCTGGAGGGATAGGTTCCTGATCCAGAGACTCCTCAGACTCTGGAATAGGTTGCCCATACATGTCAAGCAGAGTGCATCTTTGGCCCTCTTCAAAAGGAACCTTGGCGATTGGATGGGAGAAAGGAAATTCACCCAGGGGATCACGTCAGTTGCCCTGCTAGACAGGGGTCCAGGGAAGTAAATAGTGTGGGAAGTAATAGCCAGGGAATTGTTATGGCTAGGCTTGTATAGGCCCTAGGGCTGATAGGTTTGGCATTACAGGTAGACTCTGAGCAAGAACTTCAACAAAGGATAGGGGAATGGAATGCAAAACTGAAAGAACATGGGATTAAACAGAGTACAGATAAGACAGTGGTAATGTCACCAAATGGGGAGAATCAGGAGAGGCTGAGAAATGAGACAGAAGGGAAGACAGATGAAGAGGTTAACAGCTTCAGGTATCTGGGGGGGGGGGGTGGTGGTGGTTGAGGAGAATGGAAGTCTGAATGAAGAGGGCAAAGCTACAATCGGAGGGGTTGCGACCCAATGGCATAGAGTGTCAGGTGTAGTGTATGACAGAAGAATGCCAAAGAAGCTGAGAAGTAAGGTGTATAAAACAGTGATGTGACCAGTACTATTATATGGTACAGAAACCTAGGTAATAAAGGCAGGCAGAGCAGTTGAGGAAGCAAGAAGTGATGAAAATGAAGTGCTTGAGATGGGTGGTAGGATGCACACTGTGGAACAGATGAAAAAAAATGAGGACACGAGCAGAAACCAAAGTAGCTCCAATTGCAGAAAAGATCAAAGAGAAAAAAATATGGTGGTTCGGGCATATGTGCAGAAAAGCAGAAGATAATCTGGTGAAGATGATTTGGGACAGACAGGAAGAAGGCAAGAGGAAACAAGGACATCCAGCAAAGAGGTGTATGGATTGTGTGAGAAAACATCTATGACAGTCAAACATGAGTATTGAAGAAGGCAAGAGAGTGGCATTGAATTGAGAGAGTTGGTGGCAGTTGACAGAGTACCCCTACCTTGTGTAGAAAGTGGGAAAAGAGGGTTGATGATGATGACTTCTGCCCTCCTGCAGATGTATGGAAAATGACATTCAGCTGTAGCACAGTAATTTTTGCTGCCTGGATAGGTTTGTTGTGGTGGAATCACAGGGTCTGCATTCAAAAGAGATATGACAGATGAGGTCTTCAAAATAGGAGATAAGGACAGGCCTGGATAGAGCTGTGTCTCTTTCCAGAACATTTGCTTTCAAGCCCTTTCTAGGCTGGCAAGATCTTTATGGTCATTTGAACTTTATCTGCAGAATCTTTAATAATCTATTTTTTTTGGTTTCTCCATCTTCTAATGATGGTGCTTTTTTTGGCACATTTAGCTTTTACCTTCTTTAGTGGATGCTTCCGAGGCTGGGGAGGGGCAAGTGTTTTATGGCCCAGTCCTTCAAGTTCCTTAAGCTTCAAAAAGGCCCCTGTGTTTTGGGGTGATGGAGCATGGTTTTCTTACAAGTGCTCAGAAGAACAAACCAAATGGTCTTCTCTCAAACAGAAAAAGAACTGAACATGATAGTAGTTTGAAGAAGTTTGTCTCTTGCAGGCAATGTTGTTGATGATCTTTTCCAGGGATATTATAGGCCTGTGGAAAAAACCCAAAAGCAACCAAAAAAGCATGTTTGTCATCAAATCATGTCCTTCAGAAAGTATTAGTTAATTGGGAACTAAGTGACAATTCTTAAATAAAACTTGCTGAATTTTATTTCAAAATCTTACAGAGTCATGGCCTAACCAGACGTTCAGTTTTTTCACTGTGACGGTTGTACACAAATAAAGGGTTGAAAATAATGAAGTAACTTGCACATTTTTTTTTTCTTTGGGAGGGGAAAAATTAGGATGTTTCTGCAGAACATAGAAAACTTTGCAATACTTCCAGAATCAGTGCAGTAAGGACAGGATGGATTTAAACATTTGTGGGCTGGTATGGGAGGCTGACAGCTGGTACATGTCGTGGAGCTGGATTAGATTGAAGAGCAGGTCTGTTATTCCACTGAAAAATAACTTCTGCTGTTCTAGACAAAGCCAGCAACAGACACTTTTCTTACCTGCTTGGTTAGACATTGTATAACTTCAGCACTTCAGAAACAAAGCTGCTTATGCAACTAATATACTTGGTTTATGAACTGCACATTTATTTGACATTTGGTGACCAGGATAGTCTGACTGGACTAGTACCGTTTTTCAGCGGAGGCCCGGGAAGAAAAGCTCCACAGTACAATTAAGCAAAAATTACAGAAATTGACTTAAGATACAACAAGAATACAATAAAAATTACAGGATTGTAGCAGAGGACAAAAACGATACAACAGAGTAAATGAGTAGTTGTTATTTTAGGTAAAAGTTAAAAAATCAGTAAGAAATACATTTAGTATAAGATAATTATCTTGAGGCAGGTAGTGACAATAAGCTAGCAAAAAGAAAAGACCATAAAGATAGTCCTCCATGGAGAACTGTGCTTTTCAAATGCTTATGTTTTGCAGCAATAGTGTGCAAGAGTGTTAATTATGAGACAGTTTCAGGTGGGATACAGGCATCATGTTACCAGATGTTAGGAAAGGAAGAGAATGACTTAATTTGTTGGTTAGTGTTACAGAGATAAAGAGAGGAAGGGCGGAAAGTACAGTTTTGTACCTACCATAAATGTAGATGTCCGAACAGGAATGCATCTGCAGTACTTACAAATGGGTTGTCCTGTCGTCAGGCAGCCCTTCAGTCGGCCAGATTCCAAAGTCTGGGTCTGGCCTCGGCTGGTGTCGCACTTCACCCGACGTCATAGCTGCAGTTCTTCGGGTATAAAGGCATCAGCCGACGCCATTTTCCTCAGTGTTTCTTGCCCCAGATGCCAGTTGCCCTCTTGGATAGCTAAATTTTGGATAAATGCCAATGTTTCCAAATAGTAGAAGGCAAACACAAAAAATAAGCATGTATGTACATATATACAAACAAATACACCATAAGAGATCCCCCTCCAGCTAGCTATTAGATGGGCAAATACCCTAGGAATACCACAGAGGGGAAGGAGGGTGGGTAATCCTGACTGCAGATGCATTCCTGTTCGGACATCTACATTTATTGAACCAAAAATAAGTTGCGAGGAAGAACTGTTAGTGAATATTGAATACTGTGCTATCTTCTCTCGAACCAATAGAGGAAACACAGTATTGTACGACCACAAGAACGTTTATTGAAGCAAATGACATAAATAGTGATACAAATCCATATGAGTTAAGCGCTTTCACCTATTACACTTAGGCTTCTTCAGAACTCAAATGAATAATACGTACGCCATTTTAAATAACCTTTTTGGCGCGAATTTAATCCAAAGAGCTTCTTTCATTTAAAGTGCCACTACATAACATATAAAAACTAAACAAACTTAACAAATGATAAAACATACTCCAACTAATCAATTACTACAGTTAGTATATACTATCTATACCTAAAACCTTTGCCTTTGATGCAGTGACATATCATATTCGTCACTTGCACACTTGTCTAAATATGCCCTTTTCAATTGTATCTCCTTCCTTGTAATGCTACTGAAGTTAAAAAATGCTATTACCTAGATCATAAGTGATTTTTAAAAATAATTAGGTCCTAAACACTGATTGTTAATTTATAAAACTATTAATATAGTTGACTGTATCAATTTGTAAATAATAATCCTCTAATTTTTGCATTCAATAACATGTTTATGATGGGTGTTTATGTGCTTACTGGTGAATATTTCATAGGTTGTTGAGTTTTTAAAAATATGTGCTATATTCAAAACTATGTTTGTGTTATTGTTAGTGTTGCATCTACTTCTTTAAAATGTACTTTGTTACACAACAATTAAAATGGATCAAAGTTTGTGTAAGTACTTCCAATTAATTAATGTAAACAATTGTTGTAAATAAATTATAAATGTATTAATATTATAATAATAAATATAGATATAAATATTTATTTGTTGTGTAACAAAGTACATTTTAAAGAAGTAGATGCAACACTAACAATAACACAAACATAGTTTTGAATATAGCACATATTTTTAAAAACTCAACAACCTATGAAATATTCACCAGTAAGCACATAAACACCCATCATAAACATGTTATTGAATGCAAAAATTAGAGGATTATTATTTACAAATTGATACAGTCAACTATATTAATAGTTTTATAAATTAACAATCAGTGTTTAGGACCTAGTTATTTTTAAAAATCACTTATGATCTAGGTAATAGCATTTTTTAACTTCAGTAGCATTACAAGGAAGGAGATACAATTGAAAAGGGCATATTTAGACAAGTGTGCAAGTGACGAATATGATATGTCACTGCATCAAAGGCAAAGGTTTTAGGTATAGATAGTATATACTAACTGTAGTAATTGATTAGTTGGAGTATGTTTTATCATTTGTTAAGTTTGTTTAGTTTTTATATGTTATGTAGTGGCACTTTAAATGAAAGAAGCTCTTTGGATTAAATTCGCGCCAAAAAGGTTATTTAAAATGGCGTACGTATTATTCATTTGAGTTCTGAAGAAGCCTAAGTGTAATAGGTGAAAGCGCTTAACTCATATGGATTTGTATCACTATTTATGTCATTTGCTTCAATAAACGTTCTTGTGGTCGTACAATACTGTGTTTCCTCTATTGGTTCGAGAGAAGATAGCACAGTATTCAACATCTACATTTATGGTAGGTACAAAACTGTACTATGTCCTTCAAGGATGCATCTGCAGTCCTTACAAATGGGTAGAATACCATAGCCAAACTAGGGGAGGAGGAAGAAGAAATTATGGTGTAGTTAGGATCCCTTGCAAAAAGTACAGTTTTGTACCTACCATAAATGTAGATGTTCGAAGATCCACATTGCTGCAGTCCTTACACTTGGGTAGTCCGCTGTCCTCGGTCGGCCCGAATATCAAAGTATAAGGCTGACGTCGGTCAAGGCGCATTAGACTGACATCAGGACGTCAGGGTACAAATGCGCATGACCGACGTCATATCCTCAGTCTTTTCTTGCCCCAGATGTCAGAAGACCCTAACAAGAAAGGTCAAAACCCAAAGACAACAAACAACCAACCAACCACCTTAGCACTAAAAATATGTACAATATATACAATATACACAATATTTACAATCCAACCCACACAACCGCCTCTAACTACAGAGGGGAAGGAGGGAGGGTAAATTGGACTGCAGCAATGTGGATCTTCGAACATCTACATTTATGGTAGGTACAAAACTGTACTATGTTCTTCATCTCACATTGCTGCAGTCCTTACACTTGGGTAGAATCCCAAAGCAGAGGTAAGGGAGGATGGCACAACTATAAAGAAGCAGGAGCTGCCAAAATGCCCTGTAAAATAGCAGTGGCAAAACCAGCCCTAGATTTAGAGTAAAGTGGAAGGTGATAATGCTTAGAGAAAGTATGCACTGAACTCCAAGTAGCTGCCTCCAAGATATCTTTAGTTGCCACCCCTTAAAAAGCTGTTGAAGTGGCAGTAGCCCTAGTGGAATGAGGCCTAATCCCAGCTGGAACCTCCTTGCCATGATGGGAATAACAGAAAGCAATGCAAAACCCAATCCACTTAGAAATAGTTTGTTTTGACACAGGCTTGCCCTGAGAACTCAAAGCAAAAGAAACAAATAACTGCTGAGACTGCCTGAACCCTTTAGTTCTGCTCAAATAATATCGCAACTGCCTGTGTATATCCAAAGTGTGCAAAATCTTTTCCCCTTTATTTTGGGGGTTTGCATAAAAGGTAGGCAAATGAATAGTTTGGTTTAAAGCCACACTAGAAACCACTTTAGGCATAAAGGAAGGATTAGTACGCAAAGATACCCTATCCTTATGGAAAATTAAGAAAGGCTCAACTGCCATAAGGGCCTGTAATTCAGAAACCCTTCTCGCAGAGGTAATGGCTAACAAAAAGCAGTCTTCCATGATAAATATTTCAACTCAGCAGTAGCTGCAGGCTCAAAAGGTTGTAGAGTGAGTTTCTCCAACACAAAATTGAGATCCCAAGCAGGAGTAGGAGCTCTCCGTGGGGGTCTTATATTCTTTGCCCCTCTAAGGAACTGCTTAAACAAAGGATGAGAAAACAATGGTGGGTCACAATCATAGTGAGCAGAAATTGCTGCAGCATGAATCTTAATAGAAGAGAAGGACAAACCTTTGTCCAGTAACTCAGTAAGATATTGAAGAGCCACACTTAAATTAGGCTTAGAAACATCAAATGCTTTTGCTGCACTCCAAAATAAAAATCTCTTCCATTTATCTGCGTACACTTTCCTTGTACTAGGCCTTCTGGCCTCCAAAATAACATTCAAAACTTGCTGTGGAAGCTGAAACCCTCCAGGGTTTAAAACAGAATATGCCAGGCTGTCAGGTGAAGAGAGTGAAGTTTGACATTGAGTAAATGACTGTTCTCCTGAGACAGCAGGTGTGGAATCGAAGGTAAAGGCCATGGAGGCTCCGTGCCAGACTTCTCAGTAGTGGGTACCAATGCTGTCGAGGCCAATCTGGAGCTATTAAAATCATCTTTGGCTTGTCCTGTCTGACCTTCAGAAGTACCTTTGGGAGGAGAGGCAGAGGTGGAAAGGCATACACATGAAGATTGCTCCAATTGAATGAAAGAGCATCCACTTTCCAAGCTGTGGGATGAAAACTTTTGTGCAAAACTTTGGCAGCTGGTAGTTTAGTGGAGAAGCGAACAGATCTATGTCTGGAGTTCCCCATGACACTGTCAATTTCTGAAACACATGAGGATCCAATTTCCACTCGTGGGGATCCATAATTTGTCTGCTCAACACATCTGCTAAGGAGTTCTGTGCTCGGCAGAAACCTTGCCTGAAGATTTAGCTTTAAACTGAGAGCAGTCTCCCACAAAATCATTGCTTGTCTGCACAGAGGATAAGAATGTGTTCCCCCTTGCTTGTTGATGTACCACATGACAGTTGTGTTGTCTGTTAGAATCAACACCTGCCCTGGAAGAAGTAAATCCTTGAAAGCTATTAATGCAAATTGGACTGCTAACATCTCCTTCAGGTTGATATGTAGATGTAGAAGTCTGGCAGGCCACGTGTCTTGTATCCACTTTCCATTTAGATGAGCTCCCCAAGCTTTGTCTGAGGCATCTGTCGTTAGAATCTGACTCGCCTCTGGCCGGGTCACAGAGAGTCCCTTGTTTAGGTGACATTCCTGAGCCCACCACAAAAATTCCTTTTGAATGCAAGGTATTATCTGAATGACAGTGTCCATATCTTGGCAGTGCTGTGTCCATACATTTTGAGATACCATTGTAGCTTCCTCATATGCAGTTTGGCATTGGGAAGTACCAGAATACAAGATGCCATGAACCCCAAGGCTTGAAGGACTGTCCTTGCAGTCAGCCTGGACTGATGAGACAATTGATGGAAGTAAAGAAAGATTCTTTTGTTTGTCCGGGGTCAAAAGGCCATCTGGGATGCTGTATTCAGTCTCACACCCAGAAAGCACATGTCCTGAGAGGGTACTAGACTGGACTTTATTTTGTTCACAGAATACCCCAGGCATCTTAGCACTGCTATCACATAGTGTAGATGATGAAGAAGTTCGTCCTTTCCTTGAGCCAGAATCAGGCAATCGTCCAAATAAGGATAGATCTGTATTCCTCTTAGCCTGAAGAAAGCTATCACTGGAGCCAGAACCTTTGTGAACACTCTGGGCGCAGTAGATAAGCCAAAGGGCAATGCAGAGAACTGATAATGAGAAGTCCCAGCCCGAAAACGAAGATACTTCCTGCAACTTAGCCTGATAGGAACATGAAGGTAAGCCTCCTTGAGATCCAGAGTCACCATCCAGTGATCTTTGCCCAGCAGATGTAAAAGCTGTTGTAACGTCAACATTTTGAACTTGGGAATGTCCAGATAAGTGTTGAGGATAGATAAATCCAAAATTGGTCTCCACGTGTTCCCCTTCTTTGGTAGTAGGAACAGGCGAGAATAAAATCCTAGACCCACTTCTGACAGAGGGACCGGTTGTATGGCTCCTATTTGTAGCAGCAGAGAAATCTGTTTGTGAGCCTCTATTCTTTGCTGAGGAGGAACGTCTGGCATGCCTTTGAAAGGAGGCAAGGTATGGAAATAAAACCTGTAACCTTGGTGTATGATATCCAATACCCATCTGTCTTGGGTAATTAAACTCCAATTTTCCTTGAAAAGTGCCAACCTTCCTCCCAAAGGTGCTGCCAGACGAGAAGGCTCTGGCAGCTGAAAAGGTAGGTCATTGGGTCTGTTTACGAAAGGACTGACCCCTGCCCTCACCCGAAGACTGTGCAGGTGAACTCCCTGTTCTAGGCCTGAAAGAGCCCTGAGCTCTGCCCCTACCACGTCTAGACCTACCCCTAGACTGGGAATCATGAGAAGGATACGTCCACCCCTTGGTAGGCCAATTTCTGCTAAACTTCGGAGGCTGAACCTGCAAAAAATCTTTAACAGTCTGCATAGACTTAGCCTTGTCTTCCATTTTCTTTAAGAGTGCCTCAACAGGTGAACCAAACAACACATCAGATTGTAAAGGAGCATCTAAAATCCTTGTCTTAACATGGTCAGATAAATTCTGATCTCTCAGCCAGGCGTGCCTGCGAAGAACTGACCCAGTGGCCGCCACCCTAGACGAGGCCTGTACAGCATCAAAACCACATTGCAAAGAATGCTTACCCACTTGTTCAGAGACATGTACCAAATCTTGTAACTCTTTACACTCAATACCTTCCGCCAGAGCATCTACCTTAGACTTCAATTGAGAAAGTAGATAGTTTTGGTATTTCAACATGTGAAACTGGCAATTCAGAGCCCTCATAGCTAGGGTGGAAGAAGTATAGACTTTCTTTCCCCATCTATCCAAAGCCCTGGCCTCTTTATCTGGAGGAACCGGATTTTTAAAAACAGAAGCCTTAACACCCTTAGGCCCCTGACTAACAGTTTCTGGGTCCCCCTAGGACTCTTAAAAAGATACTTATGAGCTTCAGGCACCCTATAATACCTATCCGGCTTAACAGGAGCAGGAGGCAAAGAATCAGGATTAAGAGAAGCCTCTGCAAACACATCCTCCACAACATCCAGAACAGGAGGTATAGCCAAAGGCCTATGCTGGGGTAAAAACAAAAATTCCCTAAGCCTTTTCCTGGAATCAGAGAAGTCCTGACCTTCCCACTTAAAATGCTCCCTCATGGAATGAAGAGTCTCTGAAAAAGAAAAATCCTCAGGAGGAGAAGCAGAAGGAGTAGAATCATCCACATCAGAATCAGAATAAGGAGAATACTCCTGCAAGTCTTCAGCCGAAGACTCTGAAACATCTGAAGCCTGCTCAAAACTCCCCAACTCAGGTTCCACCCTAGGCCTCTTATCAGGAGGGGGCAAAGAACCTCTAATCTAAGTAATCAAATATTCTGCCATTTTAAGCATATGCTTCTTGGGCACAGATCCTGAAGAACTAGGAGTGACACCAACTGAAGCTAAACCTGGCCTGCCTCTGGGAGAAGCCTTGGAAACAGAAGGAGAAGGCCTAACCACCCTAGGAAGGGAGGGGAGTACAGTAACCTGAGAAGCCCCTTCAGCCTGACCTGCCTCCTGAGAGGCCACATCCTGCAATAACAAGGTCTCCCCCTGGGACTCCAGAGAAACCTCCGGTGGAACCACCGGCTCCACCGACACCTCTAAAGAACCGGCGTCCGGTACGGACGACTCGTCTTGCCTGGGCTTAGCTGCTTTATCCTTGCGCTTCTTGAAGCGGACGCCGGAGCATCCGACGGCATATTATAATTGCACCGCTTGCCGAAGACTAACCTGGCACAATCTAACCTTCTCTTAATAGTGCGCTTATTGAATCTAGCACAAAAGCGACACCCAACAACGTCGTGCTCAGGCCCTAAACAAGGAATACACAAAGTATGATAATCTCTATGCGGAATCTGTTTCCCACAAGAAATACAGTTATTCACTTTTTCTGACATCCGGTAAACCACTGAGGCAAGAAAAAACTAAAATATTCCCCAACGGGGTACTTAGCCAACTTTGACTCGGTCTGAAACTCCGAAATCGAAAAATTTCAGAATGCCGAACGGCACTTGCAACGCTGCTTCTGCATCGGACCATGCGGCAAAAAAGACTGAGGATATGACGTCGGTCATGCGCATTTGTACCCTGACGTCCTGATGTCAGTCTAATGCGCCTTGACAGACGTCAGCCTTATACTTTGATATTCGGGCCGACCGAGGACAGCGGACTACCCAAGTGTAAGGACTGCAGCAATGTGAGATGAAGAACATCAGCAGTGGCAAACCCTGCTCGGGATCTAGAGTATAAAGGTAAGTTATAATGCTTGGCAAATGTATGCACGGAGGTCCAAGTAGCAGCCTCTATAATGTCCTTGGTAGCCACTCCTCATAAGAAAGCTGTGGTAGTGGCTGTAGCCCTTGTAGAATGAGGCCTTATGTTCTGTGGAGTTTGCTTTCCATGGTAGGAGTAACAGAATCTGATGCAATTTCCTATCCACTTGGAGATTGTCTGTTTTGAAATTGCTTTTCCTTCCCTTCCTGTTGCATATGCTACCAGAAGCTGGTCAGTTTTTCCTATTGCTCTTGGTTCTGTCCAGGTAGTAGCGCAACTGTCTATGTACATCCAAAGTATGCAGCAGTCTTTCCCCCCTGTTCTGTGGATTGGGGAAGAAGGTAGGTAGGTGGATAGCCTGGTTTAAAGACACTCGGATACCACCTTAGGCATAAATGTAGGATTTGTTCTCATGGACACTCTATCTTGATGAAAGATTAGGAAGGGTTGTACTGCCATTAAAGCCTGTAGCTCAGAAACCCTTCTTGCTGAGGTAATTGCCAGCAGGAAAGCAGTTTTCCAGGATAGGTGTTGAAGATCTGCTGTTGCTGCTGGTTCGAAAGGGGGGAGTGTCAACTTTTCTAGCACAAAGTTCAAGTCCCATGTTGGTAATGGTGGTTTCCTAGGAGGTTTTACATTTTTAATTCCTCTCAGAAACTGCCTGAGTAGAGGATGCGAGAAGACAGGAGGTTCGAAGCTGTATTCTGCAGAAATTTCTGATGCATGTATCTTGATGGAGGAATAGGACAGGCCTGTATGGAAAAGCTCTGCCAAATACTCCAGGATGTTGGCAATGTCTACCTTTGACACATCTTTTCCCCTTTCAGTACTCCAAATGAGAAACCTTTTCCATTTTCCTGCATAGTTCCTTCTTGTTGAAGGTCTGCGGGCCTCAAGGATAATGTCTTTAACCCTTTGGGATAAATCTGGGTTAGTTGCTCTTATGTAATGTTCCAGGCAGTCAGCTGCAGAGTTTTCAGGTTTGGATGCAGGGTGTTGTAGCCGCTCTGAGTTAACAGCAAAGGAATCAGGGGTAGTGTCCACATTTGCCCCCGAGACATGCTCCTCAGTAATGGGTACCAATGTTGTCTTGGCCAGTCTGGAGCTATCAGAATGATCCTTGGACGTTCCTCTCTGATTTTCAATAGCACCTTGTGCATCAAAGGAAGAGGTGGGAATGCATATGCTGTCAGGCCTTTCCAACTGAAGGATAGAGAGTCCACCTTCCAAGCAAGTGGGTGGTACGTCCTTGTGCAGAATTTCTTGAGCTGGTGATTGAGTGGGGATGCGAATAGGTCTATTTGTGGCAGTCCCCATTTCCTTGTGATGACCTTGAAGATGTCCGGGTGCAGCATCCATTCGTGAGCATCCGAGGTAGTTCTGCTTAATATGTCTGCTAGGATGTTTTCTTTTCCCGGTACAAAAATTGCTTGTAGCTGAATGTTGTAGCTCAGAGCCATATTCCATAGGTCCAGTGCCATCCGGCATAGAGGGTATGAATGAGTGCCTCCCTGTTTGTTGATGTACCACATGACTGTGGTGTTGTCTGTCCTTATCATCAACTGCCCTTCTTGGAGGAATGGTCTGAAATTCTGGATTGCTAGTTTTACTGCCAGCATTTCCTTTTGATTTATGTGCAGGTGCAGCTGATCTGGAGTCCATAAGCCTTGTATGCACTTGTCCAGCATGTGGGCCCCCCAACCGAGGTCTGAGGCGTCCGTTGTGATGGTTTGGCTTGGTTGAAAGCTGTGGAAGGGCAAACCTGGGTTTGACTGGCATGCCTGAGCCCACCATAGGAACTCTTGTTTCAGGCATGGGATTAGTGGTATTTCGGTTTCTAGGCTGTGCCTGTGTTGAGACCATAAATTCTTCAGGTACCACTGTAGCTTTCTCATATGCAGTCTGGCATGAGGGACCAGGATTATGCAGGATGCCATGAAGCCCAAGGCCTGCAGTACTTTCCTTGCTGTTAGTTTGTTCTGCTTTGTTAATGCCAAGAAGTAGAGAGGAAGTTGTTCTTGTTTTTCTGCAGTTAGGAATGCCATCTGTTTTACTGTGTCCAATTCTGCACCTAAGAAGGTTATTCTTTGGGATGGTATCAGTCTTGATTTTTTTATATTGACTGTATATCCCAGGGCTTGCAGTAAGCAAATGACTCTTTGTAAGTCTTCTGTTAGCTTGTTTTTGTCCGCTTGTATCAGGCAGTCGTCCAGGTATGGATATATTTGGATTCCCTGAAGCCTGCAGTGAGCGATTACTGATGCCAGGCATTTCATGAACACTCTGGGCGCAGTAGATAAGCCAAAGGGCAATGCTGAGAATTGATAATGCTCTGATCCTGCAAGGAATCTGAGGCATCTTCTGCAATTTGGTCGTATGGGGACGTGCAGGTATGCCTCCTTGAGATCTAGAGTCACCAGCCAATACTCCTTGCCCAGCATGGGAAGAAGTTGCTGTAGGGTCAGCATTTTGAATTTTGGAACGATGATGAATGTGTTTAAAGTGGACAGGTCGAGAATAGGCCTCCAATTTTTCTCTTTTCTTGGTACCAGGAAGAGTCTGGAGTAAAATCCCTTTCCTTGTTCCATAGATGGTACCCTTTCCACAGCTCTCATCTTTACTAACTGAGCTATTTGTTTTAGAGCTTCTGTCTTTTGATTCGGTGGTAGGTTTGGCATTCCTCTTTTTCCTGGTAAAGTATGGAAATGAAACCTGTAGCCTTGGTCTATAGTTTGTAAAATCCACTTGTCTCTTGTGATGTAGTGCCAGTTTTTTGAAAATAAGGCTAACTTTCCGCCTAAGGGTGCTGCAATTTGCTCCCTGGAAGGCGGTGCCAGAGCCAAGTCGCTGTGATTGTCCTGCTGCAGTGGTAGTAGTTGTGTCTGTGCCTCACTGGTTGTTACCTTGCCACTGGCGTCCCCTGTAGGCACCTCCTTTGGATTGATTTCTGCCTCTCGAACGCCTATTCCTGCCTCTCTGTGTTTTAGAGGAGTCTGGAAAGGACCAATTTTTGGAAGGCCAGTTCCTGCTAAACCTTGGAGGCTGAACCTGTAAGAAATCTTTCACTGTTTGTACAGATTTTGCCTTCTCTTCCATTTTCTTCAGTACCTGCTGAGCAGGAGAACCAAATAAACTGACCTTATCCATAGGAGCATCTAATAGTTTTGCTTTAACATGATCCAGCAAGACCTGTTCTTTCAACCATGCATGCCTTCTTATAACTGTGCCAGTCATGGCTGATCTAAAGGAAGCCTCCAGTGCATCATAGCCACATTTTAAAGAATGGTTACTAACCTGCTGAATGTTATGTACCATTTCTAGAACATATTTCTTATCTAAAGAATCATCAGAGGACAGTTTCTTAGTTAACTGATCAAGCATAAACTCCTGGTATTGGATCATATGAAACTGACAGTTCAATGCCCTAGCTGAGAGAGTAGCAGAGGTGTATATTTTTTTACCCCATCTCTCTAAGGACCTGGATTCCCTTTAAGAGGGGAGAGGGTTTTTAACTGAGGTTGAAGCTACTGCCTTAGGCCCCTGGGAGATAGTCTTGGGATCTGCAAAAGGGGCCTTGTATAAATGATGATGTGTGTCCGGGACCCTGTAGAACCTATCGGGCTTAGCAGGGGCTGGGGGCAAAGTGTCAGGAGCAGTGCAAGCATCGTTAAATGCATCATCTACAACAGGAAGAACTGGAGGTATAGCTAAAGGCCTATGTTGTGGTAAATGCAAAAAAGTCCTAAGCCTTTTCCTTGAGTCTGAGAAATCTTGCCCCTGCCATTGAAATTGCTCTCTCATGGCATGTAAGGTTTCCCCAAAGGAAAATTCCTCTGGTGGAAAGGCAGAAGGAATCGATTCCTCAGCATCGGAGTCTTCATAAGTAGAAAAAGGAGCCTCTGGATGGTCTGTAATGTCTGAATCATCAGAAGAATCATCTGAGGACACTGGCTCAGGGGGCTCTGCTCTAGGTCTCTTTTCTGGAGGAGGTTGAGAGGCCCTGTCTGAATGAGGTTGGGATCCCCTTATTAAAGAGATGAGATCCTCTGCCAGAGTAAGCATTTGGGAACTGGAGCTGGGCCTGTGAGAGGGGGGTTTAACAGGCACAGACTTAGAAGTTTTGGCTGTTTTAGCCCTGGCAAAGGCCTTTATGGACATGGCTGCAGGCGGCCTAGCAGCACCACGTGCAGGGGTTGAAACATCCAAAGGGATGGTGTCCGATAATTCTTGTGAAACCACAGTAGCAGGTAGAATTTCAGAGGCTGACTCAACTAGGATAGAAGGGGCCTCAGTAGTAGTCATGGATTCGGCTGAAGTTAGAACCGTTTGCTCGGTTTCGGCCGAAGCCGAGACACTCGCGGTTTGCTTAACCGCGGTTTCGGCCGAAACCGCGGACCATGATTGTCGGTCCTTTTCTTTGGGTTTCTTAACAACTTGTGAAGTCGGAGGATCCGACGGCATTATGTACGCAAAATCTGAGCCGAAAAACTGTTCAGCAAACTCAGACCGACGTCTAAGCATCCGTCGGTTGAAAGAAGCACAGGCTAAACAAGCTGCTACGTCGTGGTCTGGGCCTAAACAAGGTAAGCAGTAAGAGTGGAAATCTTTATGAGGTATTTGTTTCCCACAAGTTAAACAGTTATTGACTTTTTCTGACATCGGCTGAGGCAAGAAAGAGTCCCCAACGGGGTACTTAGCTTTTTAGAAGTCTTCGAAGTAGTATTCGGTAGTAGTAATCTCTGGATCTGACCGACCGGCACTTGCAAACAGCTTCTGCTTGAGCCACGGCAAGAAAGACTGAGGAAAATGGCATCGGCTGATGCCTTTATACCCGAAGAACTGCAGCTATGACGTCGGGTGAAGTGCGACACCAGCCGAGGCCAGACCCAGACTTTGGAATCCGGCCGACCGAAGGGCTGCCTGACGACAGGACAACCCATTTGTAAGGACTGCAGATGCATCCTTGAAGGACATCAGGGAAAGGAGAGGAAAGAACGGAATGTGGGAGAGAGTGAAGGGTTCGGGTGGGGTGATTGCAGAGACAAGACCAGCTGCTGTTTAGGTAATTTTTAAGAGTTTTCTTGAATTCATGGACATGTCAAATGGTTCTGAGGGTCAGAAGGAGCTTGTTCCATATAGCAAAAATGCAAGTTTATGCATACTTAGTAATGACCGTTGAAGTTATCCAGGATTGCATACAGGTCAGGCATGCATCACAGCTTTCAGTCCACAATAACTATGACAGGATATGAAATGTCATTACTTCAGGCCCAGTTTCCATGTTTTGCTTCATATCTTACCTTTCAGACTCTTACTGCAAGAATCAGGGAGAGAAGCCAAAAATAATGAATGCCGGTGTGTGTGTGTGTGTGTGTGTGTGTGTGTGTGTGTGTGTGTGTGTGTGTGTGTGTGTGTGTGGGGGGGGGTTCATACCTCTTAACTGTCCAGAGTTTTGCAGAATGTCCAGATTTTTGTCTCATACGTTTTGCCAGTTCCTTATATACTTTGTGGTTTTCTGGCAAATCATTTGAGACTGAGGTCACTAAACAATGGCAGACATTTGAGTTTCGACCTCAATATTCTTCAGAAAATGCATGTTAAAGCAAACCCTGTAATTCTACCAACTTTCATAGAAGCAGTAATTAAAATATGTCCATGTTTTGGGCCTTTGTGTCCCCCTCCCATTATTTTTAGCTCTGTTCAGATTTCTAAGATGTTGAGGATATGTGAGGGTGCACAAAAGCCCAAAATTTGGGATAGATTTTAAATACTGTAGGCAGATAAACCTAGAAAATTGCAAGAACAAAAGGTTTTGCATCAGCATGCATTTTCTGAAGAATATCAGGTCTGAAACTGAAAAGTCTGTCCTTATTTAATAACTGCAGTTCTAACAATTTGACAAGAAAAACACAAATTTTACATGGAACAGACCAAATATTATGATATATAAATCTACACAATCTGCAAAGTTCTGGACAGTTGAGAGTCCTGCTTCGAGGCAACTCATAGGTCAGATGTTCTCAATGCAGCACTGCCTAGGGACTTGTTTTCTTGTTGCTATATACTAGATAGTACAAGTTTACGGACCAGTCCTACCAGAAAAACATCTTTCATAGCTTACGCATTGCCCACTACACTACAGGCAACCCATGTATGAACTACATATATTTTCATTAATCCATCTCATCATTTGGGGCCTCAAAAAGGCTGGCAGAACACAAGAAGATGCAAAAGATGGTTAACTTGTTGGAGGACACAGGGAAATGGCATATTTTGAAATAATTACTAAAGATGAAAGATGCATAAAACAGAAAGGCAACTTGAAAGGCAACTTGTAATAACTGGTGGTTATAGGAACAATACCAGCCTTTTTCTGAAACAACAGTGACAGGAATCTGCAATAGAAACAAAGAATGCAGTCTCTTCAGGAAGAAATGCATTTCCCTCTCAATTTTATAAAGCAGCAGTAGTAGTATTATTTGGGCAAAAGCATTTGTATGCTGTGGTTTGTTTGTGTCTTTCGGCTTTTCCCGGTTAGGGGTCGCCACAGCGGAACTCCGGTCCGCTAATGATTGGCAGTTGATTTTTACGTACCGGCTTGCCAGCCTTGACGCACAACCTTCAACGAAGGTATGCCCATTCACGCATGTCTCCACACAGGAGACGCTCTAGCTGAGAATCGAACCAGACAGCATCTTACTGTGAGGCGACAACGCTACCGCAGCACCATTTATGCTGTGGTACAGGGTAGAAATTTTATTTTGAGGCCTTGCTTCCACTTTTGTAGAAAAAGAGGTACAGGAAAGGCTTGAATTAATGGCAAAATATTAGCAAATACTGAATTTTTACTGCAGAAATTTGATGCGACATGGTAGAAGAATTTCTCTTTTCTGTGATAAAAATGACTCACGGGAGCATTTAATGATTTTCAGAGTATTTTCACCAACAGGAAAGGAACTAGGAGCATGCATCTTGAATTATTCAAGTTTTAATAGTGTTTTGCTCTATTAGGTTTTATCATATCATTAAAATCATAGAAGATATCAAGAACATGTCTTTTTAAACATCTTTTTTATTATAACCTGTGACACAGGCAAACTTACATTTATATAAATGTAATCAAACCACATTGCGTTCACATTTACAAACATTATAGCATATAGAACAATATATATGATGTACAATCTAAGCAACATTGCATACGTTATTCACTTCCTGTATTCTCTTAAATCTCATTCCTCCTCAAAACATTTTTCTGCACGTTCCAACAACTTCCATTTTTTCTATGCAATTTACTCCTACACTTTTCTATACATCCCACTTTCGGTTCTTTTATCTCTATTACAATATTCACTACTTCATAGTTCGTATCAAGAGCGTATGTTTTTTTCCCCACACCTTTATTGAATTATAACATAGGCAAATTTACATTCATTTAAAAGTAATCAAACTACATTAACATAAAACATTATACTTCACATATATTGCGATATATTATTATTTTTTATTTTATGATTTCACATTTGTTGACCAGGCTAGTCTAACTGGATACTTGTCCATTTTCAGTAGAGGCCGGGGGAAAAAAGCTCCAAGAGACATACAAAACGCAATATAGAATGTTGCAACAGTCCAAGCTTAAAACAGCTGTTGTTAATAAAAAATACAATACTCATAGTGAGCATAACACAAACAGTAAAAGGTAATGTACAAGAGATGTTACTATATAAATTTATTTAAATTGCAATAACATGTCTTTTGGTTCTTTAAGGATATGTTTATAAAGGTGAAGAGTATTCATTAGTGTAAAGAAAGAAAGTTAGTCAGGGTTAGTACAGGAGCATAACCAATGTGTACTGAGAAATAGTTTTAGATTCTGTTTAAAAAGTGTTAATGAAGACAGAGATACGAGTTCAATGGGTAGAAGATTCCAGTGCTTTCCAACAGTATTAGAGAACAGAGAGTCTCCTGCCAAGTTGTTGGATCTGATAGTATTGATAAGCAGTTTGTTTGAGGAGCGTAAATTTTTAAGATTGTTGTAAGGGGTAATGACGCTAGTGAGTGTTGGTGGGTTGATACAGGGTCTTATGGGCTATAGCAAGCTGGTGAAATTGAAGCTGGTTTTGAAGCTCTAGCCATCCTAGTTGCTTTAGATTACGACAGTGATAAGTTCTAAAAGGAGAGCCAGTGGCAAATCTAGCAATATTATTATAGGAGATTGCCAGTTTGTTGAGGTTGTTTTTAGAAAGATTAGTGTATATGGGTGAAGCATAGACTAGACTGGAGATTAAGTGAGTTCTGGCTATAGCCATCCTGGCTACTGGTGTAAGAAAGGGTTTGATTATATATATATATATATATATATATATATATATATATATATATATATATATATATATATATATTTAAAACCTATGCAATATTACATAATATTACTCAATCCCTGCCTTTTTTTAAGCAAGAAAAGTACAGTTGTGTACCCACCATGAATGTAGTAGATGTTCGAGTGTATTCACTGTTGCAGTCATTACAATTGGGTTATCCTGCTGGCAGGCTACCCGCAGTTGGCCTGAATTCCAAAGTCTAGGTCTGGCATCGGTTGCTGTCGCCTCCTCCCTGACGTCAGTGCGCCAGGGGTATAAAAGATGCAGCCGATGCCATTTTCTTCAGTTTTTCTTGCCTCAGATGTCAGGTGCCCCTAAAATGGTAGGCTAAATTATGCTAATGAGCATGCATGCACAAAAAACAACTTTTCCTTCATCTACAAGCAAATACACCACATAGGTTGTACAGAATAGAGAAGTACAGATAAGTCCTAGCAAAGGAAAAGGGGGATGGTGGGAGGGTAACCTGGACTGCAACAGTGAATACACTTGAACATCTACATTTATGGTAGGTACACAACTGTACTATGTTCATCGTGTTTCACTGTTGCAGTCATTACAGTTGGGTTGAATCCCAAAGCTAAGGTTGGGAGGCTGGTGCTACATAGGCTTAGGAGAGGCTATCAGGCCCTGTAGAACTGCAGTGGCAAAGCCTGTCCTGGATTTAGAGTAGAGAGGTAAGTGATAGTGCTTTGTAAAAGTATGCACTGAACTCCAAGTTGCAGCCTCTAAGATGTCTTTGGTTGGTAATCCTCTGAGGAAGGCTGCTGAAGTGGCTGCTGCTCTGGTTGAATGTGGCCTAATGCCCTTAGGCACTGATTTGCCATGCTATGAATAGCAGAAACGAATGCAGTGACCTATCCACTTTGAAATTGTCTGCTTTGAGATAGGCTTTCCTTGTGCTCTTGCAGCATATGCCACTAGAAGTTGTTCAACCTTTCTGAAAGCTTTGGTTCTGTCCAAGTAGAAGTGTAGCTGCCTGTGAATGTCCAAAGAATGCAGAATTCTCTCACCCTTATTCTGTGGGTTGGGATAAAAGGTAGGCAAATGAATTGTTTGGTTAAGGGCCACACTGGACACTACCTTAGGCATAAAAGTACGGTTTGTCCGCAGAGAAACTCTGTCAGGATGGAAAATGATAAAAAGTTCCACAGCCATGAGTGCCTGTAATTCTGAGACTCATCTAGCAGAGGTTATTGCTAGGAGCAGAGCTGCTTTCCAGGATAGAAATTTAATATCAGCTGCAGAGGCTGGTTCAAACGGAGGAAGTGTGAGTTTTTCCAAGACATAGTTGGGGGTCTTATGTTTTTGGCCCCTCTGAGGTACTGTCTTAGTAATAGATGCGAAAAAATAGGTGGTTCTGTATTGTAATGAGCTGAAATGGCAGAGGCATGAATTTTAATTGATGAAAAAGAAAGGCCTTTATCAAGCATCTCAGTTAACTATTGCAAAATCTGAGGAATATTTGGAACAATCATGTCAATACCTTGCGCCTGGTTCCAAGCACAGAATCTCTTCCATTTTTCTACACAAGATTTTCTGGTGCTAGGCCTCCTGGCCTCCAAAATAACATCCATCACTGCTTTAGAGAGAGGTGTGCCTTGACTGGCTACATTATCCACCATGCTGCCAGGTTTAAGGTCCTGAGTTGGCTGTGCAGTATTTGACTGTCTTGTTGGGTCAATAAGTGAGGAATTTGAGGTAATGTCCAAGCTGGGCATTGAGACAAGCTCTTTAGGATTGGGTACCAGTGCTGGCAGGGCCAGTCTGGGGCAATCAGTATAATTTTTGGTTTTGCTTGTCTGACCTTGAAGAGTACCTTGGGGAGGAGAGACAGAGGAGGGAAGGCATATACTGTTAGGTCTTTCCAGCTGAAATATAGAGCATCCACTTTCCATGCTTGCTTGTGATAGGTCCTTGTGCAGAATTTCTGTAGTTTGTAGTTGTGAGGGGAGGTAAACAGGTCTATGTCCGGGAATCCCCAGTTCCTTGTTATCATGGTGAAGACGTGTGGATCCAATTTTCACTCGTGGGGATCCATTAGGTTTCGCTTAGTTCGTCTGCCAGAGTATTTGTCCTTCCTGGCAGGAATTGTGCTTGCAGATGTACTTGGTAAGTAAATGCTGTGTCCCACAAGTTCATGGCTAGTCTGCAGAGGGGGTAAAAATGTGTGCCTCCCTGCTTGTTTATGTACCACATAACTGTAGTATTGTCCATCCTTATCAGTAGTTGTCCTGGATGAAGTAGATCCTTGAAGGCTGTCAGGGTATTTTGAACAGCTAGCATCTCTTTTTGATTGTAGATGCATTTGACTTGCGGACCATGTGCCCTGAATACATCTTCCTGCCATATGGGCCCCCCATGCATAATCTGATGCATCTGTTGTTAATGTCTGCCTGGCTGTGGGCAAGGTGAATGGCTATCCCATGTTGTGGTGACAGGCGTTTGCCCACCATCGAAACTCCTGTTGCAGGCAGGGGATGAGAGTAATTATTGTTTCCAGGCTGTGGCAATGTTGTGTCCAAATACTTTTTAGATACCATTGAAGTTTCCTCATATGCAATCTTGCATATGGAATTAGCAGAATGCAGTATGCCATGAAGCCCAAAGCCTGCAGAATTTTTCTTGCAGATAACTGGGTCTTTGTTGCCAACATTTTGAAATAAATAGCATGAGATAAGACATCTGGGCAGTTGTATTTAAGCTTGCACCCAGGAATATTATCTCGAGAGGGTACGTGTTTTGATTTCTTTTCGTTTACTGTGTACCCTAGACCCGTTAGTAATCTTTTTACAAACGCCAGATGCTGTAGTAGAATGTCCTTGTTCTCTGCTTGAATAAGGCAGTCGTCCAAGTAAGGATATATTTGTATTCCTCTTTATCTGGTGCCAGGTATTTTGTGAAGACCCTGGGCACAGTAGATAAGCCAAAGGGCAGTGCAGAGAATTGGTAATGCATTGAGCCAGCTATAAATCTGAGGTATCTTCTGCATGATTGTCTGATTGGGACATGCAGGTATGCCTCTTTCAGGTCTAAAGTCACAAGCCAAGCCCTCTTGCCCAGCATGGGAAAAAGCTGCTGCAGAGTTAACATTTTGAATTTTGAATTTTGGAATATCCAGGAATGTGTTTAGGATAGACAGGTCCAGTATTGGTCTCCAGGTTTTGTCCTTTCTGGGCACCAAGAATAGCCTTGAGTAGAATCCTAGTCCCTGCTCTTGCTGTGGTACTAACTGAATAGCTCTCATGCTCATGAGAGATGAAATTTGTTTTTGTGCCTCTGCCCATTGATTGCGTGGCAGGTCTGGCATACCATTTTGCCTTGGCAGGGTGTGAAAGTGGAACCTGTAGCCTTGTGATATAATATTTAGGACCCATTTGTCCTGGGTGATCATGTGCCAATTGTGAAAAAAGTGCCAGTTTCCCCCCCAAAGGGGCTGCCAGAAGATAAGTGCTTGGTGCTGGCAGGGGAAAGTCATTGAGACTGTATGGCTGTGATTTTTTCTCTCTGCTTTTGGAGGTAGAAGCACCCCATTGTTTAGGCCTGTATGAGCCTTGGGGCTGTGATCTGCCTCTTGGGCATCTGTATATGCCTCTTTGTGGCCTGTCTGACACTGGAAAGGACCAATTCTTTGTAGGCCAGTTCCTGCTAAATCTGGGAGGCTGTACCTGCAAGAAATCCTCGACTGTTTGCATAGATTTAGCTTTGTCCTCCATTTTCTTCAACACCTCTTCTGCTTTAACACCAAACAAAGTATCATGCTGTAATGGAGCATCTAATGGTCTTGCTTTAACATGATCAGGAAGATTCTGTTATTTTAACCAAGCATGTCTCCTAATGACAGAACCTGTAACAGCGGCCCTGCAAGAGGCCTTTAGAGAATCAAAACAACATTGCAAAGTATGCTTTCCCACTTTTTCAGCTGCATGCAATAAATCCTGCATTTCTTTGTTTTCTGCACATTCTGAATTTGTCAACATTTTCTGTTTAAGCAGTGACATAAGATATTGCTGATATTTAAGCATATGAAACTGGCAATTTAAAGCTCTTACAGCCAAGGTAGCAGAAGTATAAATCTTTTTCCCCCATCTGTCCAGGGCCCTTGAATCCCTATCAGAGGGGATAGGGTTTTTTGCAGTGGAAGCCATGACCCCTTTGGGACCCTGAGAGAGAGTTTCTGAGTCAGCAGCAGGGTTTTTATAAAGAAATTTATGTGAACCAGGAACCCTGTAGTATCTGTCTGGCTTAACCGGAGCTGGTGGTAAAGAGTCAGGAGACAGGCTGGACTCTGCAAATACATTATCTACAATGTCTAAAACAGGAGGGATAGCAAGGGGCCTGTGCTGAGGTAATAACAGGAAGTCTCTGAGCCTTTTCTTGGATTCTGTGTAATCTTGGCTCTCCCAGTGGAAATGCTCCCTCATAGTATGCAGAGTCTCCCCAAAAGAATAATCCTCAGGAGGAGAGGCTGAAGGGATAGATTCTTCAGCATCAGAATCCTCATAGGGAGGAATAGAATATTCCTGTTCAGAGGAGGAATCAGAGGAAATGGAAACCTGGTCTGAAGATTCGCATTCTATCTCTTGCCTAGGCCTCTTATCAGGAGGGGGATGGGAACCTCTTATCGGGAGGGGGATGGGAACCTCTTATCAGGAGGGGGATGGGAACCCCTGATCAAAGTAATTAGGTCTTCAGCCATTTTAAGCATCTGTTTTTTAGGCATGGTGGCCTGTCTAGGAGAATGCTGCACTTGTTTCTTTGTCTTTAGAGCTGCTTTAGTCTTTGCCTTTGAAGCTGAAGTAGGTTTCACATATAACTGTATAGGCCTGAAAACACCCTCAGAAGCAGATGCCTGCTCAGCGGCTCCGGACCCATCTGAGGGAATAGTTTTTGAGTGTCCAATACCTTGAGTTTCCAGCGGCCTAGTCAGCTCCACGTGGGAGTCGGAAGTGGCCTGTGGCTCTGAGGTAGCGGGCGTCAGGGGCTGCGAAAGTGCCTCACTGAGAACCGGCGACAGGCCTAGCTGAAGACGGATGTTCCGACGGCATTATATAATTGAATCTTCTGCCAAAGTAATGGAATGCAAAATCGTACAGATGCTTAATAGTGCATTGGTTAAATCTAGCACAAAACTGACAACTAGACGTTATGGTCAGGGCCTAGGCAAGGAATACAATAAAAATGAAAATCCTTATGAGGCATTTGCTTCCCACAAGAAATACAATTATTAACTTTTTCTGATGGTCTGGAGCAAGAAAAAAAGTTTCCCCAATGGGGTACTTAGCTTTAATGAAGACTTTGGATCTGAAATTCGAATTTGAAAATCTCAGGAGTCGGCTGACCAGCACTTGCGAACTGCTTTTGCTTCGGGCACCGTGCGCGGCAAGAAAGACTGAAGAAAATGGCGTCGGCTGCATCTTTTATACCCCTGGCGCACTGACGTCAGGGAGGAAGCGACAGCAACCGAAGCTGGACCTAGACTTTGGAATTCAAGCAGACTGTGGGTAGCCTGCCAGCAGGATAATCCAATTGTAATGACTGCAACAGTGAAACACTATGAACATCATATTTATTAAACCATCACTTACTACATAGGCAATCATACATTTATATAAATGAAAGCTAATCACACCAACACAATCCCAATTGCAAGCATTTCATATCACAAACCATACTGACACAGTTCCAGTTAAAACATTATACATCACTTATAATCTACCCAATCTTTCTCATTCAGATATTACATTGCTCATTTAAGTCCTGCCGCCTTTTAAACCTCATTCCTCCCTTGTATGTATTGTTCCCACAATTCCCATTTTTTTCCTATATAGTTTGCTCCTACATGGTATCAAGAACATATTTTGATGTCATAATGAATTTAATGCAAATTTTTTTATATTGAAAGGTTACGACAAAAGGGTGTTAATATGGGTCTGAGACAGGGGAGTCCCTTTTGTTTTCACTTGTGCTAAACCCAAAACTTTAGAGGTAACAACTTACCTTAAACTATCTCTCTTACTTCTTGTTTCACTCTATTCTCCACCTGGCTTTCTTTTTCCTCCCCCTTCATCCTCTCACTGCTTCTTTACCTGTTAACTATCTTAACTTGCTCTCTTTTCTCATCAAATCCCTTCCTAATATTACCTTATTCTTATTACTCTACTTTTGTTACCTCCTATCTTTGTATCTTTATCTGACAAGTATTTTTTATCTTGTATAATGTTATTTTGAATTTCTCTGTGTGTGGTAGTAATTAATTCATTTAGTAGTAATTTATATTGAAGAGTTTTGAAGAGTTTTGCTGTTTTTGTTATTACTAACCTGTGTACTAATTGTTTTATTTTTATGTATGTTGATTTTTCCGTATGTATTTTTACTTCTGTGGAGCTTTTCTCCTCGGGCCTCTACTGAAAATGGAAATATCTCCAGCTAGACTAGCCCGGTCAACAAATGTAAAATAAAATAAATAAAAATAAATAAAACAAGGAGCACTGAACAGCATTAGGACTTGCCTCAGTGTTAACCAAGGCAGATATTTCACTTCTGCCAATGATGTAGCTATTTGTACAATGATGTAGCTATTTGTACAAATGACCAGAAGGTGGCAGGAGCAGCTTTAAAATGTGCAAAAGCATGGCCACTTCAAGTCAGGAATAATAAGGAATCACACATTTGATTCCTGGATAGGAGCAGGTACCAATAGTGGGGAATCAGAGTTTATGTTTGGTACATTTCTGATGTGTTCAGGTAAAGGAAAAGTAATAATGTGGTATTTTTGAAATAAAGGAGCAATGGATTTTCTAAAATGAAAGTAGAAATACCATAATTTTGGGATCTGATGATTCCAATCTTCATTTATCCCTGACATATTCTGAGTCTTAGAACCTGCACAGCCATTACAACAGCTTGTGTGAACCAAAAACCTCCTGAGCCAAGTCCCTACCAGACTGCCTCTCTCTAAATTACCTCAGATCTCGTTTGCTGCTCTTCTCGTAAACACGCGTCAGCCGAACTCTCCAAGTAAAAATTTTATTGTTCTTCTACTGCTATTAAAGATTTTCTTCTCCTACCCAATTAGCTTTGCTTGTATCCTTTTCTGAAAGTTTTGCTCTTAATCGTTAATGCTTCTTTGAGTGAGTGTACGATCCCCTTTCCTCCTCATTACAGTGTGGTCTCTGTCCTACCATTGCTGGTCGTGCTGTCCCTTTCTTCTACCTCTGGTAGTTTTTAGCTTACCATCATTGGTAGCCCTTCTTGTGTATGTGGCGTTGTAGTGTGAGTGTTTCTGCTGTTGATTCTTTTCCCAATCAAGATGGCAGATAAGGGTAAGATTGGTTTCAAACAATGTTCATAGGTTGGTACTAGGCTATCGGCCCTATGGCCTATACAAGCCTAGCCAAACAATTCCCTGGATATTTCTTCCCACAATATTTACTTCCCTGGACCCCTGTCTAGCAGTGCTACTGACGTGATCCCCGGGGTGAATTTCCCATCTCCCATCCAATCTTATAGGTTCATAGGTTGGTACTAGGTTATCGGCCCTAGGGCCTATACAAGCCTAGCCAAACTGGCTGTGACAGGAAAATGCTAAATTTAGATGGACATTCTTCTTGTGCTTATTGCTTGGGACTGGTGCACTTACAACAGCAGTGTGATATTTGCCAAGCTTTTAGTCACTGGGCCCTCAAAGAGGAAAAACAAACATTCTAAAAGGTTTAATAATAAACGTCCTTTGAGGATGCATTGTCCAATCAGCCTAGAACTGTAAAATTCGAGGTGTCTTCTCCATCATCATCCTCTTCCACAAAAACTGAGCATGCTAAAAAAAAAAGTCTCTTGGTGCTGGCATCCCCTTCCGCTCTGGCACATAAGAAATCAAAACCTTTGGCTTCCACAACTTTTGTGGAACTGAAGGTGGATAGTAAAAAGCCTACAGAACCATCTCCATCCATTCCATTCATAGTGACTACCTCGGCACCTCAAGTTTTGGTATCGCCCACCTTGGCACTGACCTTTCAAGTCACCTCTCCTTCCTCGGTGCCGGTTATGGTGTCAGGAGTATTTCTGGAATCAGTTCCCTCCCTGGTGCCATTAGCCCAAGAACCATGATTTCTTTTGGTTCCTAGAACCAGGTATTCTCCAACAATAGACCCCTTTGTGGGGCAGCTGCCAAACCCATTTTAGAGAGACCAGAATCTCCCTTCAGCCTTTTCAGTCCATTCCTCTAGTCTGATGGAAGTCGACATCGTGAGGTTGGTGAATCAGCGCCTTGTGGTGAGGGGTCTTTCCACTTCTTCCCAGGTTTCACTCCCTTCTGGAGTTGGGCCCTTTTCTCCAAAGACTCCACTAGATGTTCCTCCTCTAACCACCACTGTGGTTTTAGAGACCTCTGCTCCAACTTCCCCAGCTCCAGCTGTCATGGTGTTGACAGCTGTCAGGTCTTAGTGACTACCTCGGCACCTCGAGTTTTGGTATCGCCCACTGTGGCACTGACCTTTCAAGTCACCTCTCCTTCCTCAGTGCCGGTTATGGTGCCAACAGTATTTCTGGAACCAGTTCCCTCCCTGGTGCCGTTAGCCCAGGAACCATGATTTCTTTTGGTTCCTAGAACCAGGTATTCTCCATCAATAGACCCCTTTGTTGGGCAACTGCCAAACCCATTTTAGAGAGACCAGAATCTCCTTCAGCCTTTTCAGTCCATTCCTCTAGTCTGACGGAAGTTGACATCGTGAGGTTGGTGGATCAGCTCCTTGTGTTGAGGGGTCTTTCCACTTCTTCCCAGGTTTCACTCCATTCTGGAGTTGGGCCCTTTTTTCCAAAGACTCCACTAGACGTTCCTCCTCTAACCACCACTGTGGTTTGACAGACCTCTGCTCCAACTTCCCTGGTTCCAGCTGTCATGGTGCTGACTGTTCTCAGGTCTTTAGCCACAGTCTCTGCCCTGAGTTACTCAACTTAATCTAAACCACTGGACTCCAGGGGTCGTACATCCATGACGCCATTTGTGGGCTCTTCCTTGGCTTTGACCTTGATGGCAGTTTCTTCAGAGTGGGGTGGGACCATGGTTCTGAGGTTGTCCTTCCCAGTTCTGGGCTCCCATCCCTCTTTGGGGGGGACCTGCCTTTCAAGTTATGAAGGTGGCCTTGGCCTCTGAAAGCTCCCAGCTGGTTTTCTCCTCATCAGTGCTTTTTTCTGGGATCCTCTCTGGCTCAGAGCTTCCACCAACCTTCACGCCCAGACAGCCAGCACTGAAGCTGCAGTACACCCCCGTACAGGGCCCTACCTCTTCTGATTCCTCAACAGAAGCTCCCACTGAGGAGGTGCCTTAGAAGAGGTTGTGTAAGAGGAAACACATTGATTCCCCAGTGGAATCTGTCACAGAAAACATGAACTTCGATGATGGGGAGAGTTTCCCCAGGTCACCCCCAGAAGATATCTCCTTTGGAGACATTCTTGAAATATTAAAGCAAGCCCCCCACTAAATTTCATATTATATTGTTTAGTTTTGCTTTAATATTGCTTAGTAAAATAAAAGTAAGTGAGGGGCTTCACCCCCCACACTCCCCATTGTGGGGGGCTGTGCCCCCCACACCTCCCAACTATATATTCCAACTCCAGGGTTGCACTACAGTGGGGAAGGGGGCATATCCCATTTTCTTGCCAATAATACTTGTCGGTCAAATGAAATTTCGGTCAAATGGGTGTCGGGCAATTGGAAGTTCGGGGACTGGGGAACAAAATTCTGGATGGTGATGGTTGAGTCTATTCTTCCCTTTTTTGGGAAAGATGACTGGATGTGCTCTGTAGACCTCCAGGAAGAGTATTACAACATAAAAATGGACAAACGCTCCAGGAGGTTTCTCTGCTTTTGGCTGGGAGCCAGTCATCATCAGCTCTGAGACCTGCCTTTCAGTCTTACCACAGCCCCTCAGGTGTTCACCAAATGTTTGGCAGCATTAGCAGTTCATCTGATACTGCACGGATTCCAAGTGTTTCCATATTTGGACAACTGGCTCCGTACCGCCCCCACCAGGCATCTACTTGAACAGACAAGAGATTTCACTCAACACATTTGCTCATGTAGGTATAACGGTGAATCTTGACAAATCTCAGCCAAGTCTGACCCAAGAATTTGAATTCCTAGGAGCCTGCCTGAATACGACCTCTTGCATAGCCTCCCTTCCTACTCCTAGACTGCAAAAAGTAAGATCACAGGTAGACATTCTCTCCAATGACATTGCTCCTGCTTTACTTGTTCTGCAGGCACTGGGATCCATGGTGGCAGCCATCCCATTAGTACCTCTAGCAAGGTTCCACATGAGAGTTCTACAGTGGCCTCTATCCTCCCAATGGTCTATCCTCACTCATCCTCTGTCTCACCTCAACTGAATTACCAATTGTTGCAAGGATTTATCTTGTTGAATGGAATCAGAGGAAATTCTTTTGGGCCAACTGTTTGTTTCACCTTATCCCCAGGCCACAGTGACCACGGATGCCTCCCAGATCGGGTGGGGGGACATTTTTAGGGAAGGACTGTCCAAGGCACTTAGTCCTCAATAGAGGCCAATTTACATAAAGTTCTGGAACTGAGTGCAGTGCTCTTAGCATTACAAGGCTTTCAAACTGTCCTCCCTCAAGGAATGATTGCAATTCAGTCAGACACGTCAGTAGTCTGGTACATCAAGAAGCAAGGCAGAACCAAGTCTTACCCCCTCTGTTGAAAAGCCCTCAGACTGTGGCAATGGATGATCTCCTCAAACTGCTTTTTGGTAGCAATGCATATCCTAGGGAGACTGAACGTGATAGCAGACAAATTGAGCAGATGCATCCTCTTGCCTCATGAGTGGTCTCTCAATCCCAGAGTGGCAAAGAAGATTTTCTGTCACTGAGGCCAGCCTTGCTGTGACCTATTTGCATCCTCCCAGAACAACAAGTGCAGCAGCTACTTCTCCCTAATCCCCCCTCAGGGGGAGTCCCCGAGAGATGCTCTCCTTCGTGATTGGCCCTCAGGACTACTCTATGCCTTTACCCCGTTCCTCTAATACCTCTTTTCTTAGAGACGGCCATAAGGTTGAAGAGCAAAGTGATTCTCATTGCTCGATTTTGGCCTCAACAAGTTTTTTTCCCCTTTCTTTGGCCTTGCCTACTTCAACGTCCATGGACTCTGGACCCAGATCCAGATCTCCTGTCCCATTCTCAGGGACTAGTTCACCCCAACCTGAAAAACCTCAAGCTTACAGCTTGGTTTCTCCAGTTTCATTGATTGCCAGACAAAATAACTTATCTTCGCCAGTTCAAAAAATGTTGACACCTTCCCAAAACCTTCAAGGAGACTACCTCAACAAATGGAAAAGATTTTCCTTATGGGCATGTGATAATAGGTTCATAGGTAGGTACTAGGCTATCTGCCCAAAGGCATTTATAAGCCTAGCCAGAATGTGTTGGCTTTCGCCGCCCCCTTAGATTATTTCCCTGTGCCTCTGTCCAGCAGCGCCACTGAAGTAATCCTAGGGGTAAACTTTCTGTTTCCCATCCACTTGTCAAGGTTTCTATTGAAGAGAGTGTTAGCGAGGAGCTCTGCCTAATGTAGATTGGAATCTTGTTCCAAAGCATGTGAAGTCTCTGGGACAAGAATCTATCCCTCCAGCATGTCCTATTTATTGTTGTGGTGAGGTTTAGATCCCTAGAGCATGTGGTTTGAGTGCATATGGTTTTCTTTAGGTGGAGCATGTCCATCAATTCTGGATTGGACATGGCCTTATATGTCAGGCAGAGATCACCTCTGAGTAGGCGGTATGTAATTGAGTAACTGAGTATAGCTGGAGTTTCTTCAGTCCAGCTGCATAGGGCATCTGTTTAAGGCCAGTGATCCTCTTGGTGAGGTACTTCTGTGGTCTTTCCAGCTGTTGCAGGTGTCTTGTAAGGTACATCCCAAAAGGGGCATTGTACTCTATGATGGGTCTGATGAGTGATGAGTAGAGGGGTACAATGACCTCTTTTGATCTGGATGTGAACCCTTTTGTGATTAGGTGGGCCACATAGAAGGATTTTCTAACCACTTTGGCATTGTGATTATCAAAGGAGAGATTACTATCTACTTGGGATCCCAGATCCCTTATTACGTCTTCCGTATTTAGCGGACTACCACCTATGTGGTAGTTTGTGGGTACTTTGTTTTTTCCAAAGGGGAGGATTATGCACTTTTTAGCATTTAGCTTGAGGCCATGATTTTGACACCAGGTATCTGTCTCAGTGAGACCCTTTTGGAGGATGTCTGTGTCAGCCGGAGAGTCAGTTATAGCCCCTAGTTTGAAACATAGAAACTAGAACATGAAGTACATTTCCCCAAATATACTACATGTTGTGTTTGACAATTTCCCTTACTAAAAGTTATTCTACTTCCAATATTGTTATCCAAAGATATTTGCACTTCTTCCAATATATATGAACACTGATTACAGTGTCCACATTTTTTAGTACCTTCCTTACTGATATTGTTCTTTCCATGTTTACTAATAGTTCTAGTTTCTATCATTCTTTTGATATTCGTCCCAGTTTTATAAACAAATGATGGTTTCTCCCCAATTTTACCACTCAACGTTTCGTCACTTGTTAAAATATTCCAATTTTTGTCCATTATATTTCTTATTTCTCCAGCATACTGACTATATTCTAAAATATAGGCCCTTTGAAAACCATAATTTGTTCCACATTTATTAGTATTGTTGGGCATTGTGATATCATTACCCAAAAGATGTACATATTTTTTCCCCCATTCACTTGTAACATATTCCATAATATCCTTTACTAGATGTCCAGGGTATCCTCTCCCTAAAAATAAGTCTCCTATAAATTTAATTTCATTAATCATGTCCTCCTTACGAGATGTCATTCTAGCCGCCCTTATACATTGCCCCTTCAGGATACTTTTTTTCTGTGTATAAGGGTGGTTACTGGAACATTCCAAATAGGAATTACAAAAATTATCTTTCCTATAAATTCTAGATTGAAACATGCTTCCATCATTGAAAATATAAGTATCCAAATAGTTGATGCCAGTCCTACTGAAATTGTATGTAAAGGTTTATGCGGTATATTAATCAGATTGTATATAAATGCTGAAAATATTTATGCATATGCGCATTGTATTATTTACAGTAATTAATTTTGTACATTGAACTGCTGGGTATTCCCGTTAGGTATAGAATTGTATGAATTGCGGGGAAGCCAGTATAGTTATATAGCATACAGTCATTTTTAGTATGTATTATTGTTTTTTTAAAAAAATAAATTTTTAAAAATAAGATATTTTTTTTAACATTTATGGTTGTTTAAATATTTATAGGATTGTTTAAGTGAATAATTGACACAAAGGGAGAGAAATTAAGGTATATAAGTGTGTTACAATGAATACTGGTTGTTCTGATGAACTCTACGTATTGTAGATGAAAGCACTCAACAACTTGTTTTACTCGTTAACATAAATAAGTGGTTTTATTTAAAGATTGGATCCTGTCTCAGTTTTTTCTTCTTGGAATCAACTTGTGGTTGTAGTTTTCCTTGAAGTGTTCGCTCGTGGTTGTCCTTTGTGCCATGGATTCCATTGACGAATTGCCTTCTATGTTTTCGCCGGTAAGGAGAGAAGAAGTGCACAAAATTCACTCTGAACTGGCAATACTTAAGGGGAAGATTACTCAACTGCTTGAATTGATGACACCGCCCACTACTTTGTTCAATAACGTGCCTCAGGGGAATGTAACACCACGGTCGGAAACCGGAAGTGGGAGTTCCGAGGACATACCCAATGGACAGTGTGGTATGGAGGATATAGGAGACTTATTTTTAGGGAGAGGATACCCTAGACATCTAGTAAAGGATATTATGGAATATGTTACAAGTGAATGGGGGAAAAAATATGTACCTCTTTTGGGTAATGACATCACAATGCCCAACAATACTAATAAATGTGGAACAAATAATGGTTTTCAAAGGGCCTATATTTTAGAATACAGTCAGTATGCTGGAGAAATAAGGAATATAATAGACAAAAATTGGAATATTTTAACAAGTGACGAAACGTTGAGTGGTAAAATTGGGGAGAAACCATTTGTTTATAAAACTGGGATGAATATCAAAAGAATAATAGAAACTAGAACTATTAGGAAACATGGAAAGAACAATATCAGTAAGGAAGGACCTTTTCTGCAATTGGAGCAACTTCGGCTTCTGCAATTCTTCACCTGCCACACAGTGAGCATCCTACCACCCATCTCAGGCACTTCATCTCAATCATCTCTAGCTTCCTCAACTGCTTTGCCTTTACTGCTCAGGTTTCTGTAGCATAGATTAGTACTGGTTGCACCACTGTTTTGTACACCTTACTTCTTTCACATTCTTCTGTCATACAATACATCTGACACCCTCTGCCAGTTGGCTACAGCACCTCTGATTTTAGCTTTGACCCCCTCATTCAAACTTCCTTTCTCCTCTACCACATCTCACAGAAACTTGAAGCTGTTAGAAGGGAATTATCAGCTTCTTCTAAACTTCACCATTTGCTGCCATTACAACTGTCTTATTTGTACTCAGTTTCATCCCATGTGCCTTCATTTTTATATTCTATTCATCTAAACTGCAGTATAATTTAGCCAAGTGAACAGTTTCATGCTTATTGTGGTTTTGATGAATTGAATAGGCAGCTAATTGGGGGTGGGCTTGATGTGCAAAAGATTGGGGTCCCATTTTATATTGGTATGCTGCAGTTTTTTTAAAATGTTTTCCCCCATCAGAGTTAGGGTTGACAGGGAAGCGTTGTTAAACAACTGTTGTAATGTGAATTGTCAATCCTCACTATAAATCATGGACTTCTGGACTTTTTGTATTGGTTTAAACTTGTTTCAGAAAATATTCTGCCATGTTCCTACTTGTAACAATGTCAGTACTGTTTTTTTGAAGCTTGTATTAATAAAAGCTGGATACGGTTCTGCTTGGAAATATGCTTAATTCACTTGACATTTTACACTGGTTTAATTAAATTGTCAGACTTGGTTGCTGTTTACATGATCAATGTATTTGGTGAGTTAACAATGTGGGACCAAAGTTTAAAGCTGCTGAAATAACTGACATGAAGTGAAATTCTTTCAGTTCAGCGGTTTAAACACATTAGGGATTACTGATGTAATTCTGAAAATTAGGTTAACACGCCTTTCCAGTGATAGTATGTTGCATCTTGGTATAGAATACCATGTTGCAAATAAGTTTATTTTTATTTTTTTTGCGGATAAGCTGTAGTTTTGAGTTGAAAGTACTACAGATCTTGAAGCATATTAACATGCAAGCTTGGTCGTTTATGATGTAGCAGAACAGTGATTGTAAACTGCAGTGTAGCACATCCTGGCTTGGTCGTTTATGATGTAACAGAACAGTGATTGTAAACTGCAGTGTAGCACATCCTGGGCTTTCAGTGTCTTGAGTGTTACATAAGGAATCCAGCACTGAGACTCCATGGTTTATTTTCTCTTGAATCTGTTAGTAATCATTTGGCAGCTTTGCCACTGCAGCAGCCCTGAGGAGTAGGTGTGTGTTGACCAGGGGTGCTTCATACATGCATTGGTAGAGGTTTTGCGACGGTAGTCCCATCCCTGATGACTACATCTGTGTGCTCCAGACACATGGCTAAGAATTATTTTGGTAGTTTTTTTTAATGTAGCTTTATTTTTGTGCATTTCTGCTTGTTTGTGGGTATTCTGAGTGGAAGCTACCCTGACCTTCCTTCAGGATGCGAGTGGAGAAGCCTTTTTAATTATTCCTTTGCCTGTCCGGCTCGAGTTTTTAAACTGCTACCTAACTTGTTAAAGCAAGCTTACAAGGATACAGTGGGAACTGGGCTTGGTGGTTCCATCTGGATGGACACACCCAGTACTGAAATCTTTTCATGCTAGAGGTTGGTTGCCAACAAGCAGTTATTGCTGGATGAAAGACTGATGAAAGTAGTGTGCTTCCAGAAGGGAGGGCATGAGTGAAGTGGAAATCAATTAGTGTGCTTTTTAATCTAGCATGTAGTCTGCTGGGTAACCATTTGGTTGAGTGACTGAACACAACTGTTGAAGGGGGTTTGACTGTAGAGTGCAGTGCCAAGTAGTGGTTGGAGCGGCATATGTATCAAGTTTAAATTGGCTACCGAATCAATATGGAGTGTGTACTTCAAACTGAGGCTCAGTCTGGGAAACATAAGTAGTGTTGGATCTCTGCTTCCCAGTCTTGCCATTCTGTCTTAATGATGAGAGAACCACCACCTCTTATGTCTAGCAAGACTCGTAAACAGGACTTGAAATGTGTTCTTGGAAGAAGGAACAAACGCAATATCACATTACCAAGGCAGTCTGCCATTTTATGGGAAACTCATTGCAAAGTTGTAAAAAGCACTTGGTGTTGGAAGCATTAAAATAGCTCAGAAAACAGAACAGAAAAGTTTTAAGGTGGAGGTTTCCTTTAAGTTTTGGAAGCTGGCCACTGTTGCAGTCTTGGCTGGGTCTAACCCATATAGCTATGGCTAATGTGTTGGTGTTCATTTTTTAATGTATGCCACTGGTACATTCATTTACATTACTAGCTTATACCTTTTGTATATCTTTCAAGTGTACTATAGAGTTTTTAAATCTATTCTCCCCTATCTGTGACCATCTCTTCTGTCATTCAAGGCATCTTCGTACTTGTAATCTAGGAAGTCTTTCAAGGTTTTCTGTTGGAACAATATGCATCTTGAACTCAATTTGATGTCTTATCAATTTCACTATTAAATTGATTAGTGTCTGCATGAAGTTATGGGAAAGTAGTGGAAGCTAGGTTAAGAAGGGAGGTGATTTAGTTAGCAGTATTGTTTCATGCCAGGAAAGGACATTACAGATGCAATGTTTGCTCAGAGTGTTGGAAGTACAAAGAATGTCAGAAGGAGTTGCTTTGTGTCTTTGGATTTAGAGAAAGCATATGACATGGTGCCCAGAGAGGAGTTGGGGTATTGTATGAGGAAGTCGGGACACAGAAGTATGTAAGAGTGGCACGGGATATGTACGAGGGTAGTGTGACAGCGGTGAGTGACGGATGCGTTTAAGGTGTAGGTGGGATTATAGCAAGGATCCGGTCAGAGTCCTTTTTTATTTGCAATGGTGATGGACAGGTTGACAAGATCAGACTCGAGTCCCCGTGGACTATGATGTTTGCAGATGACATCTGTAGTGAGTAGAACAGGTGGAGACCCTGGAGAGGTGGAGATGTGCTCTAGAGAGGAGGAATGAAGGTCAGCTGGACAGACAGAATATATGTATGAATCAGAGGGAGGATAGAGGAATGGTGAGGATGCAGGGAGTAGAGGTGGCAAAGGTGGATGAGTTTAAATACTTGGGATCAACAGTCGGAGTAATGGTGAGTGTGGAAGAGAGGTGAAGAGTGCAGGCAGGATGGAATGGGTGGAGTGTCGAATGATTTGTGACAAACTAGTAGGAGTGAAGGGGAAGGTCTACAAAGAGGGTAGTGAGACCAGCTATGTTATATGGGTTGGAGCATTGACAAAAAGGCAGAAGTCAGAGGTTGACTTGGCAGATTTGCAGATGTTTAAGATTTGCACTGGGTGCGACGAATGACAGGATTAGGAATAAGTATGTTAGAGGGTCAGCCCAGGTTGGAAGGTTGAGAGAGGCAAATTTGGACGTGCTGAGGAGGGATGCAGAGTATACTGGGGAAAAAGATGCTAAGGATGAAGGTGACTAGGAAGGTCTAAGATAAGGCTTATGGATGTGTTGAGAAGACATGCTGCAGAGGACAAGAAGAAATGGAAACAGTAAAGAAGTTAAGCTTCAATGTGGTCTAAATCTTATTTTCTATTTATTATTTCTCTCTACTTTTCAGTAGGATTTCCTTAAAGCCTGCCTTGCTTGACTTTTAATTTTTCTTTTTCTATGTAAATCTACTGATGCTAGCCATGTACATGCAAATTCATTCAAGGTTTGACCAGTACCCATTCAGTTGTGCATTGATGCGAAGTAGAGCTCGTTGATGTTTCGTCCCCTTTAACTAAGGGAATGCTTGATGAAAAATCCTTGCTCCCCCTTTACTTGAAAACCTAGACTATTTCTTAATGTATTAAAATGACAAAACAATTTGAATGCAAATCCTGATGTAAATTACTGACCAGATTATGTAAATTTTGAAACTTGTATGTAGCTCAGGAAAGATATTTTAGTAAGACTATTCTTGCTTCACGTTTGATTTTTCTGGAAAGCTCCAGTTTAACCATAATCAGATATGTAGACTGATTTGTGATAAAAGTGGATTAACACTTTTTTAAAAAAATAGCTGACTACTGCTATCATTTGATCTGTTTTTAAACAGTCTGGCTTGTCTAACACCTGCATTTGTGTGTAGGAGCAAACTGACAGTTTGTAGAAATGGTGCAGTGTACTTGGTATAAAGAACCATGTAGAAAAAAAGCCACTGAGGATCCAAAATGGTAAAATCAAGAATTTTAACAAGATTGACCGCTTTTGTGTCAGGAGATTTAAGAGTAGCAAGGTCATAAAAACGCGTGCGATTCCTTAAAACCTCGGAGGTAATGTGGGATACATATATGCAAATTACCCCTTAAGAACATCAGGTGTTCCAGCTATACGATTCTGAATGCCCATGTACTGCTGTGATGGGTTAGTGGTTAACTACTGTGACTATAGTGTACAGGGTCCTGGGTTCAAGATCTGCAAAGACTGTTTAGGGTTGGGAGGGTGGCCTAATGGTTAAGGTGTTTGCCTTACAAACACAAGGTGCAGTGTTTGAGTCTCACAAGGGATAACTGGCTAGGCTTAAAATGGCTCGCAAGGGCAGTTAGCCTAGTACTAATCTATGAACCTATGAACCTATCCTTTGCTGAAGGTCTTGCTCAGATTCTGCCTGCAGACACATCATCTGCATAGAGCAACTTTGTTGCTCTGCCCCCTCTGACTTGGTTGCTAATATAGTTTATCGGTGGTATGAACAGCTGTGGGCCAATAGCTGAACCCTGGTGCACATCCACCACCATTGAGAAACCCTCTGTGAGACCAAACACTGTTCATACTTGAGTAATTGGGTCCTTGTACATAGCTTACACTAATTCTAACAATGTTTCTGGGACTTCAAACCACCACAGGACTGCCCAAATCAGCTTTTTGGGGACCTTGTCATATGCTTTCTCCAAGTCTAGGAATGTCCACTTGGACTCTCTTCTCATCTCTGGCTTTTTCTCAATTTTCTGTTTCACTGCAAACATTGGGTCAGTAGTGCTGCATCATGATGCGAATCCAAACTGCCCATTTCCCATCTTACATCCTGCTACTCGCCCTCTCCAGAACTTTCATGCAATGTGACAGGAATTTGATGCCTCTGTACTGCCCACAGTTGTAAATGATCCCTTTGTTCTTGAACACTGGCACTAGTATGCTTATTTTCCAGTTATCTGGGATACTTCTTTTTCTCAACACTGCTGAGTACCTTCAGGAGCCATTTCTCCCCTTTCTCACCCAGTATCTTTATCATACCTGATGTGGCCTCATCTGCGCCTGTTGCTTTCCCTGACTTAATTTTACTTAGTGATATTCTTACTTCTATTGTGGGTTCCTCTTCTTCTCTAATCATAAGTTGTGTCTGGGTCAGTACAGCTTCTGTGGGGTTTCTTCATTCAGAAGCTGCTGGAAGTACTCCTTCCATCTTGCCTTTGATGTCCTGTGGACCGGTGAGCTGGTTACTGCTGGCATCTCTTATGAAGGGTGTCAGAGTGTCTTGACTGTGTTCTTTATCTTTTTGTCTTTGCCTTGCAACCTGATATACTTTCTTTGGTATCACAAATTAAAATTGGTAACTGGGAGCCAGAATTAGAAAGGAAGGAACTTTTAAAGCAACTTAAGTTAAATGCCATACAATACACTGGTATTAAATGGCATAAAACCAGTATCAACAATGTGTTGGCTTAAGGGGATACTATTAAGTGATTAAAATTAACTACAATATTAAATTACAGGGTTATTCTATTAATTTATATGGAGATAATATTTGTCTGATTTTATTCCTTTATTTTTTGAGTGTTATGTTTTTGGTGGTGATATGTTGAGAGAGGTTTTTGAATTAACATGATGTTTAAGTATTGATATTTAAGAGGGTCTTAAAATGATTGGTTGATTTGTTTATTTAGTTAATCGTTCATATAAAGGGGGTGCTGAATTGTTAGTTACTGTTCTGATGAAGTTCAATATGGTTATGAATGAAAGCGCTTAACACTAATTATTTTGTTGAATAAAAAGGTACTGTGATGGCTTGGCAGCATTTTTTTGTGTTACCATGTTTGGTTTATGCTGGAGTGGGTTTTTTTGGTTAATAGTTTATTATTTCTCCACAAGTCATGTTGCAGGAAATTTTGGCTTTGACCCCCAGATATGACTGCTGTGATGGTGAACCTGGGGACTGAGAATGTTTTAATGGCAGTTCTTGTGGTTTGCAAGGGGTAAAGAATAATTTATCACTCATGACTGACCTTTTAGCACAAGTAGTTTCTTCACTGGGTTTGAGTAGTACAGTAAATGAGGGCACCCATTTGAGGAGTGGCACTATTTATGGGTGCACATGGTCAACACAGGGACTGGGAAACCATCTAACATCTATGCAATGTGAAGGGGAAGTCCTGTGAGCTGCACCAGTATGAGGTGTAGAGCACAGATTGGAGTTACATGGTTTATATGGTCAGAAAAAGCAGACTGGTGCGCATGTGGGGCCAGCAAGAGGCACTGACCAATGAAGTTGGACAAAACGATGGCAACAAGACTAACCATGGTTTATGTTTGGGTTTAAGTGGC
Source organism: Protopterus annectens (assembly GCF_019279795.1). NCBI lineage: Eukaryota > Metazoa > Chordata > Ceratodontiformes > Protopteridae > Protopterus > Protopterus annectens. Next base: position 1,731,928,376 of record NC_056726.1, on the reverse strand, counting down.
AATGGAGTGATGGATTTCCTAACAGTAGACACCCAAATCAAGGTATCAAGGACTTTAATGTTTGGTTAAAACGGAAACCTTCCATTAGGCACTTGTGATCATTGAATATACGAAGTAAGACTCAGCTTACTGGACAAAATTAAGAAATTTGAAAAGTTGCTTTTGCATTATAGAGCCTACAATTAGACAATGTGTTTTTTGAAGACTCCATAGCTATGAGGTAAGTGCCCAAAGGTATTGAACTCTGGCAATTTCTGAGTGGACTTGAGACTGGTTGCATTATGAACTTTTAGAATTGTTTGATAAAGTTGGCATGGATTATGGTCTTAATTAAAAATAATAGGAAATTAATTATTTTGGCTTGAGAAATTTAAACAGTTCAAGGGGAAATTGTGGGGGATCTTTGATTTGTACAACTCTCAATATGAACAGGTTTAAAAAAAAATAGAATTGCAATTTGACAATGTCATTAAACAGAAAGAAAATAAACTTAAGTAAAAAAATTGCATATCAAAGTAAAAATATATACCTTGTGCCTGTTCAAAAGGGTACAATTAAGGTATTTAGAGAAGGAATGCCTGATGCCAGAGACTGCTACAGAGATTCTATTGTTCGAAATATTGAGGGTATTCATAAAGCTAATATTTGCCATGATTACAGAATATGAGGGTGGAGAGAGGACTGTTGCAGTGGAAAATATTTAAGAATCTCATTTTCCAATGGGCAGGGGGATGATGATCAGATTAGTTCTCTGCTTCGTGAAGTAGTTTTTGAATACAAAGGTTTTAAGATGCTCAATTACAGTGACATAAGAACATTTTGATATTTTTAAGGAGGTGTACAAAAATGTATCAGTATTCGAATGATTATCTTTATTTTGAAGAGATATATTTTGAATTTTTTTTAATATTTATCTGATTTTAATCATTTATTTTTAATGTTATGTTTTCAGTGGTGAAATATATTGAAAGGTGTTTTTGAGTTAATATGACATTTAAGTACTGAATATTTATAAGAGTCTTAAAATGACTGGTTTATTTGATTATTTAGGTAATGAATCATTGTTTATATAATGGGGTGATGAATTGTTAGTTTCCATTATGATGAAGTTCAATATGGTTTTGAACGAAAGTGCTTAACAGTATGTATGTATTTATTTAGTTAGTTCAATAAAAAAGGTACTGTGATGGCTTAGCAGCATTTCTGTGTTAATATGTTATAGTTTATTGGTGCCATCTACTGACTTACTTTTCAGAAGATGTTAGAATGCCTTTGCCGCTTTGTTCTCTGCTATTGCAACTCCTTTCTTAGTTTCTTTGCCAACCAAAATTCCTTCCTAGACTGCGCCATCTTTTTTATCTCCTGCTTTTTCCTGCACTCTGCCTTTCTTTTGATGACTTCCTGGACTTCTGCATTCCAGCACCAACTTTCCTTGCATACTTTATTTCCATACCTGGCTTGGTTATATATCTGTTCTGTAGTCCTCACACATGCTGTTTTGAGGTGCTGCTATTTTTCTTCAACTCCACCTATTTCCTCCTCTTCTTGAGGTACTGGAGTCCTGAGTAATTCCTTGAACTGTTATACTTTCTCTCCAGTCATCTTCCAGGTCTTCAGCCTGGTCTCCATTGATCTCAGAGCCTTCCCCAACGACTGCTTGCAGCTGACTGTGTAAACCAGTGGTTTATGCTGTGGGCCAGCTGCTTCACAGGGAATGACTTTGCACTCACTCATTCTACCGCAGTTCCCTTTCCTCACTAGGAGGAAGTATACCCAAGTTGCATGTTGGGCACTCTCCTCACTAGGAGGAAGTATACCCAAGTTGCATGTTGGGCACTCTCCTCACTAGGAGGAAGTATACCCAAGTTGCATGTTGGGCACTCTCCTCACTAGGAGGAAGTATACCCAAGTTGCATGTTGGGCACTCTCCTCACTAGGAGGAAGTATACCCAAGTTGCATGTTGGGCACTCTCCTCACTAGGAGGAAGTATACCCAAGTTGCATGTTGGGCACTCTCCTCACTAGGAGGAAGTATACCCAAGTTGCATGTTGGGCACTCTCCTCACTAGGAGGAAGTATACCCAAGTTGCATGTTGGGCACTCTCCTCACTAGGAGGAAGTATACCCAAGTTGCATGCTGGGCACTCTCCTCACTAGGAGGAAGTATACCCAAGTTGCATGCTGGGCACTCTCCTCACTAGGAGGAAGTATACCCAAGTTGCATGCTGGGCACTCTCCTCACTAGGAGGAAGTATACCCAAGTTGCATGCTGGGCACTCTCCTCACTAGGAGGAAGTATACCCAAGTTGCATGCTGGGCACTCTCCTCACTAGGAGGAAGTATACCCAAGTTGCATGCTGGGCACTCTCCTCACTAGGAGGAAGTATACCCAAGTTGCATGCTGGGCACTCTCCTCACTAGGAGGAAGTATACCCAAGTTGCATGCTGGGCACTCTCCTCACTAGGAGGAAGTATACCCAAGTTGCATGCTGGGCACTCTCCTCACTAGGAGGAAGTATACCCAAGTTGCATGTTGGGCACTCTCCTCACTAGGAGGAAGTATACCCAAGTTGCATGTTGGGCACTCTCCTCACTAGGAGGAAGTATACCCAAGTTGCATGTTGGGCACTCTCCTCACTAGGAGGAAGTATACCCAAGTTGCATGTTGGGCACTCTCCTTACTAGGAGGAAGTATACCCAAGTTGCATGTTGGGCACTCTCCTTACTAGGAGGAAGTATACCCAAGTTGCATGTTGGGCACTCTCCTTACTAGGAGGAAGTATACCCAAGTTGCATGTTGGGCACTCTCCTTACTAGGAGGAAGTATACCCAAGTTGCATGTTGGGCACTCTCCTTACTAGGAGGAAGTATACCCAAGTTGCATGTTGGGCACTCTCCTTACTAGGAGGAAGTATACCCAAGTTGCATGCTGGGCACTCTCCTTACTAGGAGGAAGTATACCCAAGTTGCATGCTGGGCACTCTCCTTACTAGGAGGAAGTATACCCAAGTTGCATGTTGGGCACTCTCCTTACTAGGAGGAAGTATACCCAAGTTGCATGTTGGGCACTCTTGTATGTGATCTTATTGCCATTTCTCTCTCAACCATGTGTTGGCTACTATCAATCCATTTGCTAGATAGAAGTCTAGAATGGCCTCTCCTTATTTATTCCTGTTGCCCCACCCATGTAGACCAAAGCAGTCCTGACATCCTGTTTTCTCTGTCCTAATATGTGCATTCAAATCCCCCAGTATCAACACAAATTTATGTTAGATGGACCTATTAGGTCCTGAAACTGCTGTCTGAATGCACTCTTCTCCTCACTATCACAACCCTGCTGTGGGGCACAGGCTGAGATTATGAATACTGCTCTATCATTAGGCTGAAGTTGAATTGCCAAGAGTCTATCACTAATTGGAATGATGTCTCTTACTGCCTTTTGAAGCCTCTCCCTCACCACAATTCCCACACCATTTCTAGCTTGTCCTCTTCCTGAGTAGTAGATTCTAGATCCTAAGCAAAGTGGCTTTGCTACACTGCCCTTCCATCTTGTCTCATGGACACACAGGATGTCCAACCTCCTCCTCACCATCATTTCTTCCAGTTCTAAGCTGCATCCTGTTAGTGAACCTACATGGAGTGTAGCAGTTCATCGTTCATGTTTAGCAGGTTGATTGGTGTTACATCCAAACAGAGCTATCCTAGGTAACCTAAGCTGGGCAACTGGACACTGGTTGGCCAGGAGCTTAATGACCCATGGTGGGCACACACAGCCCTCCCACCATTAGCATAGGTCAGAGAAGGCCAGATCTTCAACATCACTGGCAAATATCCATGCCCATTTGAAGACATTACTCAATACAACTGAACCACCTATAGCCATATTTTACACTGTTGATTGGCTAGCCCTGCAATGGTGCACAGTTTGTGATCTGTGTTTTATCATGAGGACACTGCACCACTGTAAATGTCTAAAGCAGTTGGTTTATACAACTCCTCCCCCATAAGCCACCATGTAGAGTCAAAGCTGCTGCCTACAGCTCTATTCTTTGGCGAGTTTTTGAGATGTAAACACTCAGCATGTTTTTTGGTTTTGGGAGAATCCCCACAAACATATAGGGACAACATGTACATTTTAAACAGGTATTGGCTAGAGGTCAGGATTGAACTCTGTACCTTGTGGATGAGAGACAAAGACCTTAACCATTATGCGAACTGGTCTCTCTTGCATGACAGCCAAATGACTTTCTTTCTTCTTGCTCATCCTGGTGAATGAGCCATAGGAAACTCCCTTGTGAGACACACCAATGACTACATATTGGGTTGTGTTGTGGTTTGTCTTGTAGCCTTTGAAGTGGAGACTCCTTGAGATGTGAATGCATGTGCTGTGGTGGGGGTCATTTTGGTGGTGTGCTTTTGGGACTGCTGAGTACATTTGTTGCAGGTCCAATGTCTGGGAGGTCATTGGCTTGGGGTTATCTTCTTAAAACGTAATCTGAATTTAAAGGGCAATCTGACCATAATGTAAAGGGAACATTTTTCCTTTTACCAGTACATAAAGAAAAAATTGGCGAGTCCACCTGCAACTAACTTGTTTTCGTGAAAAAAAAAATGATTTTAGGCTTTTTTTTTTTTTTTTTAGTCTGATGTTTCGTTGGAACACATTACTCTATTAAGAAGCCATTTAAAAATTAGTTTAATAAAAGGATGGTAATCATTTCTACAACAGAGCAAAACATGTACTACCCAATGGAAGGTTGCAGTGAGCAAACAGACACAAGAACATTTATTTTAGCTGCTTGCACAGGGAAAATACTGCAGAAAGAATGGATCCCTGGAGGAGAACTTAAGTTAACAATCTTGAGTGTAAAGATTAGGCTAATTATAAGGCACAACTTAGTTTTACACTGGAAGCAAAAAAAAAAAAAAAAAACTACACACCATACTTAACGAGAGTATTCCATTTATGGCTATAAAATATGCAATGCAATCAATAGGTGTAAATTCAAGTCATATTATTTCTGAATGCAGAGAAAGACCAAGTTTGCTTAACAGCTCATGGAAAGAATGGCACTTGAGTGCAGCACCTTATACTTTGAGCACTGCAGCGTTAGTAAAGGGATACAAATTAAGAGGCAACTGAACCTAAAACGTTTTGATACTCCTGGCATCACAGAGGAGTATGAAACCTGCAATAGTACTGTGGAAATGAAAATGGCATGCTGAACCAAGATGTGCTTGCAAGTACAATTTGGAATAACTGGAAATGGGTAAAATGTGGCAACTGGTATAACAGTTTATCTATCAGCACCCCCCATTCCCTCAGTTACAGATAATACCATACAGACAATAAAAAACTTTATAGTGTAATATATGTGTACATATATATATATATATATATATATATATATATATATATATATATATATATATTAAAGAAGCCAATATTCCCTGGAAACGAAGCTGAGGTATCAAAGCGTTAAAATTAACGCAAGCCACAAATACTAGAAGTTCTTCAAGACAGTCCTCTGGACTAAAACGCCAAAAATGTAAGCGTTCTAGCCTAAACGTTACTGTTAGGACTGAAAATGTCTTTGAAATAAGTCCTCGTTACTGTTAGGACTAAAGATTTTTTAAAATAAGTCCTCTGGGCTAAACGCCAACAATTTCTGACAAAGTCCACGGGTATTTGACTACACCCGTAAAAAACCTTTGATCCTAATGTTAATACAATAGAACGCCTTTCGGTTCAGCTAATTGCCAACAGACATGTGGACTAAAATGTCTAAAGTTACTTGCGGAATCTGGCTGATATTCAGCTATCATTGATGAAAGCTGTTAGTTCCACTCATTAATATACCATTCGGTTCAACAACTTACAACGAAACTGTAAAACCATGGACGGCAACAAATCATACGTTGATAAAATAAATCCAGTTTATTGTGTATATATATATATATACGGGTCTACTTCAGATAATCGAAATACCACTTACCCGACTTTTAAATCGCTGAAACAAATGCACTGAAAATTCTAAGTGAACACTGAAAACACTGATAAAAAACTACAGGTAAGTAACCATTTGGCCACAGCACCACAAAACACGAAAATCGAACCACATAAAACCAACTAAACACACCAAATCTGAGATCGAATTACAGTGGGGAAAGGGGAAAAGTTCACCATGGTGGACAAGTGGTATTTCAATTATCTGAAGTAGACCCATATATATATATATACATATATATATATATATACATATATATATATATATATATATATATATATATATATATATATATATATATATATATACACACATATACATACACACACACACACATATATATATATATATATATATATATATTATATATACATATACACACACACACACACACACACACACACACACACACACACACACACACACACACACACACACACACACACACAACACTATTTAAGCAAGTCTCTGTCTGTTTGCTGCTTGTACCCATTCCCAGTTCTGCAGTTTACATAATTCTGGCTTTCTGTGGAAAACATCTTTTTTAAACTGTCAAGACACTGCATAGCATTCAGTCTGTGAGCAGGGCAGGGATAATTGACAGCCATGTCTGTCTGTTAAGTATAGCGCATTTAGGAGCTTGAAATGAAACTTGTTAAGAGTTTAGGAAAACTGCCAGTCAAATTTATTAAGTGGAAACTATGCATTTTTAGCCAGAATGGCTGAGGTGTGTACCTTTACAGAGGCATACAAGGGGCCTGTACTATATAGATCTGAAAGGCGAATGAGAACCAGAGACACCTATGCCGGGTTTGAGTCATGTTCTATATACCATGTCACTAATAGAAAATCATTATCTACTGTTGTGTAAAATTTCCTTATGTTGGATTTCCTGGCCTCTCTCAAAACTTCCAGCATGTCCTCAGAAAACATATGCATAGAAGGGATGAGAACCCTTCCTCTCCACAATTGCAGTAAATCAAAGATCCCCTGTTCAGGTTAACACATCCACATGCTGATGCAACAGAACTCATTTTTGTCTTACCAGACTCAGGAAGAGAAAGTACCAGTCATGGCTGGGCCAGATGTTGATATCAACAGCACTTCTGGCCTGTGCTCCATTATCTTCTGCAACACTCTGATCCCCCAAAGGTATCAGAGGGAAGCATATAGAGACAGGTCTGCCTGGGTTATAGAGAAAGCATAATATTGCATGCTGTTTGTGTTGGTATGATGGCGCAATATTTGCTAAACTGTCTTTTCTGAAGATGCAAAAAGGTCTTCTTCTGGCACACTTTCCAAGGGAACTATATCCAAAGAACACATTACTGTTCAACATCCATTCAATGGGATGTACTAGAGTTCTGCTCAGTTGGTCTGTCATTGCATTCTGCTGGGATAAAATATACACTGCCCTCCCCGAGGGCTGGACCTCATTACAAGGCTGATTCTCATGTCTGCACAATAGTGTGCGTCTCCTTTGGCTTCCTGCTGCTAGACTTGTTTGAAGACTTTGATAGGCAGAATCATGGCCATCACTTCTATGTTGATGCGCTTCTTACTGAATGTCCTGTCCTAAGTTCCATGGACTCTAATGTTCTCCACATGGGCCCCCATAGCCAAGTCTGAAGAGTCTGTTGTAAGGGTAGAGTCCCAGGGTTCAGCTTGAAGGGTCCCCCTAGAAATGTGCCCATGAGAACTCTTTCTTTATGCAGGGTAACAGTGGAATGGGGACATTCCAATGACTATGTGTACTGCCATCACTATGTGTACTAGCATCACTCTTCTCATGTACAATGGTGATTTCCTCATATTAAGGTTTGCTGGGGGGCCATTAATATCCATGCATACCACTCTCTGGCAGAAGTCTGATTTAACCTAGAAAGCCTTATGAAATACTGTGACAGAAACAGGATCTTGTCCCCTGGGAGGGATGATTTGTTTGCATCTGCCAGTGCTCTAGAAGTAGAACTTGTCTTGTGGGCTAATGTTGAGAATTTGGAAGATTTAGAGATAACTATTAGCAGCCCCTATGGCTGACTATTGTTATTACGGACTTCTGTGTCTTTTCAATGGATGTATCCTGGATGAGGTAGTTATCCAGATATGGATACATGCAACCAAACAGTATCATGAAAAAGGCAATTACTGGAGCCAGTCACTCTGTAACAACTTGAATGCATTAAGACAAGCTAAAGGGCAAGGAAGCAAATATTAATGGAAACCTCCTGATTCAAATCGGAGGAGTTATTTGTTCACCTTGTCCATAGGGATGTGCAGACAGTCTTTTAGATCTATGTTTACCATGTAGACTTGTGGAAGCAGCAAGCGAAAAGGTCTCTGCAAGAACATTTGAACTCTGGGACTCTTAAGAACTTGTTCAATTTGGAGCTGGACAAAATGGGTCTCCAATGGCCTTATTTTTTAGGATTAGAAACTCATCTGGAGTAAACTCCGGTCCCTCTTTCTTTTTCTGCAACCTTCTCTGGCTTTGTGGGATAAATAGAGTTTTCTGTTTGTGCACACATACATGTGCTGTTGGGACTGGTTTTTGGGCAAATGTGAAATACCAAGAAAAGTACAGTTTTGTACCTACCATAAATGTAGATGTCCGAATTGGATAGCATCTGCAGTCATAACAACTGGGTTGTCCTGTCGTCAGGCAGCCCTTCAGTCGGCCGGATTCCAAAGTCCGGGTCCGGCTTCGGCTGATGTCGCACTTCACCCGACGTCATCTCTGTTGGCCTTCGGGTATATAAGCATCAGCCGACGCCATTTTCTTCAGTGTTTCTTGCCCCAGATGCCAGAAGCCCTCTAGAAGGCTAAAAAATTTTTGATAGATGCCAATGTTTCCAAAAGATAGAGGTAAACACAAAAATAAGCATGTATGTACATAAATACAAACAAATACACCATGAAAGAAGTCCCCCCACTAGCTAGCTATTAGAAGGGTAAACACCCTAGGAGTACCACAGAGGGGAAGGAGGGTAGGTAATCCTGACTGCAGATGCTATCCAATTCGGACATCTACATTTATGGTAGGTACAAAACTGTACTATGTCCTTCATGGATGCATCTGCAGTCATAACAACTGGGTAGAATACCATAGCCAACTAGGGAGGAGGATAAAGGTAGATTATGGTGTGTTTAGGATCCCTTGCAGTACAGCAGTGGCAAACCCTGCTCGGGATCTGGAATATAGAGGTAAATTATAATGCTTGGCAAATGTATGCACGGAGGTCCAAGTAGCCGCCTCAATAATGTCTTTGGTAGCCACTCCTCGTAAGAAGGCTGTGGTAGTGGCTGTTGCCCTTGTAGAATGAGGTCTTATGTTCTGTGGAATTTGCTTTCCATGGAAGGAGTAACAGAATCGTATGCAATTTCCTATCCATTTGGAGATTGTCTGTTTGGAAATAGCTTTTCCTTCCCTTCCTGTTGCATAGGCTACGAAAAGTTGGTCAGTCTTTCTGCTATTTTTGTTCTGTCCAAGTAGTAGCGTAGCTGTCTATGTACATCCAAGGTATGCAGTATTCTTTCCCTCTGTTTTGTGGGTTGGGAAAGAAGGTAGGTAGGTGGATTGCCTGGTTTAAGGACACTCTGGATACCACCTTAGGCATAAATGTAGGATTAGTCCTCATGGACACTCTATCTTGGTGGAAGATTAGAAAGGGTTGCACTGCCATTAAGGCCTGTAGTTCTGAAACCCTCCTTGCTGAAGTAATTGCCAGTAGGAAAGCAGTTTTCCATGACAGGTGTTGCAGGTCTGCTGTTGCTGTTGGTTCAAAAGGTGATAGAGTCAATTTTTCTAGCACAAAGTTCAAGTCCCAGGCTGGTAATGGTGGTTTCCTTGGAGGTTTTACATTCTTGATTCCTCTGAGGAACTGCCTGAGCAAAGGGTGTGAAAACCAGGTGGATCAAAGCTGTATTCTGCTGAAATAGCTGATGCATGAATCTTGATGGAGGAATAGGACAGGCCTGAATGAAGTAGTTCGGCCAGATACTCCAGAATGTTGGGCATATCTATGTTTGATACATCTTTACCTCTTTCTGAGCTCCAAATGACAAACCTTTTCCATTTCCCAGCATAGTTTCTTCTTGTTGAAGGTCTGCGTGCTTCAAGAATAATGTCTTTAACTCTTTGTGAAAGCTGTGGATTAGCAGCTGCTATGTGATGTTCCATGCAGTCAGTTGCAACGTTTTTAGGTTTGGATGCATGGTGCTGTAGTTGTTCTGAGTTAGCATCAAAGGCATCAGGGTATTGGCCACATATTGTTCCGAGACATGCTCCTCAGCAGTGGGTACCAATGTTGTCTTGGCCAGTTTGGAGCTATCAGGATTATCCTTGGACGTTCCTCCTTGATTTTTAGTAATACTTTGTGTATCAAGGGAAGAGGTGGGAATGCATATGCTGTTAGTCCTTTCCAGCTGAAGGAGAGCGAGTCCACTTTCCATGCTAGTGGGTGGAATGTCCTTGTGCAGAATTTTTTGAGCTCGTGATTGAGAGGTCATGCGAATACATCTATCTGAGGCATTCCCCATTTCTTCGAGATGGTCTTGAAGATGTCCGGGTGCAGCTGCCATTCGTGGACATCCGATGTAGTCTTGCTTAACATATCTGCTAGAGAGTTTTCTTTTCCTGGTACAAATATTGCCTGTAACTGGATGTTGTAGCTGAGTGCCAGGGTCCACAGCTCCAAAGTCATTCTGCATAGGGAGTAGGAATGAGTGCCTCCTTGTTTGTTGATGTACCACATGACTGTGGTGTTGTCTGTCCTTATCATCAACTGGCCTTCCTTGAGAAATGGTCTGAACTTTTGGATTGCCAGTTTTACTGCCAGCATTTCTTTTAGGTTGATGTGCAGGTGAAGTTGGTCCTGTGTCCACAATCCTTGCACGCATTTGTCCAGCATATGTGCCCCCATCCCAGGTCTGAAGCATCTGTTGTGATGGTCTGGCTTGCTTGACCTTTGCGAAAGGGCAGGCCTGGGTTTGACTGGCATGCGTGAGCCCACCATAGGAACTCCTGTTTTAAGCATGGTATTAGTGGAATTTCCGTTTCTAGGCTGTGTCTGTGTTGGGACCATAAATTCTTTAGGTACCACTGAGGCTTTCTCATATGTAGTCTGGCAAATGGAACCAAGATTATGCATGATGCCATGAAACCCAAGGCCTGCAGTACCTTTCTTGCTGTTAACTTGTTCAGATTTGTTAGTGCCAAGAAGTAAAGAGGGAGTTCTTTTCGTTTTTCTGTAGTTAGGAATGCCATTTGCCTTACTGTGTCCAATTCCGCTCCCAGGAAAGTCCTTGTCTGGGATGGTATCAGCCTTGACTTTTGTAAATTGACTGTGTATCCCAGTGCTTGAAGCAAGTAAATGACCCTTTGTAAATCTGTTGTCAGCTTGCTTTTGTTGTCCCCTTGTATCAGACAGTCGTCCAGGTATGGATAAATTTGAATTCCCTGTAGTCTGCAATGGGCGATTACTGATGCCAGGCATTTTGTGAATACTCTGGGCGCAGTAGATAAGCCAAAGGGCAATGCTGAGAATTGATAGTGCTCTGATCCTGCAAGAAATCTGAGGTATCTTCTGCAGATAGGTCGAATGGGGACGTGCAGGTATGCCTCCTTGAGATCTAGAGTTACCAGCCAACACTCCTTGCCCAGCATGGGAAGAAGTTGCTGTAGGGTCAGCATCTTGAATTTTGGGACAATGATGTAAGTATTTAGGGTAGACAGGTCTAGAATTGGTCTCCAACTTTTTCCTTTCTTGGAACTAGGAATAGTCTGGAGTAGAACCCTTTCCTTGCTCTGCTGTTGGCACTTTTCCACAGCTCTCATGTTTGCTAATTCCATTATCTGTTGTAGAGCCTCTGTTTTTGATTTGGAGGTAGGTTTGGCATTCCTCTTTGACTGGTAAAGTGTGGAAGTGGAACCGTAACCTTGATCTATGGTTCGTAAAATCCACTTGTCCTTTGTTATGTGGTGCCAGTTTTTGAAAATAAGGTTAGCTTTCCGCCTAGAGGAGCTGCTATTTGTTCCCTGGTTGGCGGGTTTAGGTTTAAGTCACTGTGGCTGTGTTGATGTAGAGGCAGGTGTTGATTCTGTGCCTCTGTTGTTACCTTGCCACTGTCGTCCTCTGTAGGCACCTCCTCTGGATTGGTTTCTGCCTCTGGAACGTCTATTCCTGCCCCTTTGAGGTCTTGTGGAGTCAGGAAAGGACCAATTTTTGGCAGGCCAGTTCCTGCTAAACCTTGGGGTTGAACCTGCAAGAATTCTTTAACTGTCTGGACTGATTTTGCCTTTTCTTCCATTTTCTTCATAACCTGCTGGGCAGGTGTACCAAACAAACTTGATTTATCCATAGGAGCATCAAGCAATTTAGATTTAACATGATCCGGTAAAGCTTGCTCCTTTAGCCATGCATGCCTTCTAATTACTGTGCCAGTCATGGCTGATCTAAATGAAGCCTCCAGTGCATCATAGCCACATTTTAAAGAATGGTTACTAACCTGCTGTATGTTATTTACCATTTCTAATACATAATTCTTATCAAGAGATTCATCAGTGGTTAGCTTTTTAGTTAACTGGTCAAGCATAAACTCTTGGTATTGTATCATGTGAAACTGACAATTTAAAGCTCTAGCTGAAAGAGTGGCTGAAGTGTAAACTTTTTACCCCATCTGTCTAATGACCTTGCTTCCCTTTCAGAAGGAACAGGGTTTTAGCTATAGTCATGGCTACTGCCTTGGGACCCTGGGATATAGTTTCGGGTCGGCAAGAGGGGCCTTGTAGAGGTGGTGATGAGTATCTGGCACCCTGTAAAATCTGTCTGGTTTGGCAGGGCTGGGGTAAAGAATCTGGAGCTGAGCAGGCATCATTGAAAGCATCATCCACCACAGAGAGAACAGGAGGGATAGCTAAGGGCCTGTGCTGTGGTAGGTGCAAAAGGTCCTAAGTCTTTTCCTGGAGTCTGAAAAATCCTGTTGCTGCCATTGGAACTGTTCTCGCATGGCATGCAAGGTTTCCCAAAGGAGAATTCTTCTGGAGGGAAGCAGCTGGAATGGATTCTTCAGCATCAGAATCTTCAAAATTGGAGAAAGGAGCCTCTGGCTGGTCAGTTATGTCTGATTCATCAGCAGAATCATCAGAGGACACTGGCTCAGGGCTCTGCCCTAGGTCTCTTTCTGGGGCTGAGAGGCCCTGTCTGGGTGAGATTGAGATCCTCTAATTAATGAAATTAAATCTTCTGCCAAGGTAAGCATTTGAGAACTGGCAGAGGGCCTGGAGGAAGGGGTTTAACAGGCACTGTTTTAGTAGTCTTGGCTGCTTTAGCCCTGGCGAAGGCCTTAATGGACATGGCTGCTGGAGGCCTAGCAGCACCACGTGCTGGGGTAGAGACATCCAAGGGAATGGTGTCTGATAAGTCAGTGGTAAGCACCGTAGTGGGTAAAATTTCTGAGGCCGATTCAAGAGTGTTAGCAGGGACCTCAGTTGTAGTGATAGTTTCAGGTGTAGTTTGCTCAGTTTTCTCGGTTTCGGCCGAAACCGAGACACTCGCGGTTTGCTTAACCATGGTTTCGGCCGAAACCGTGGACCGCGAGTGTCGGTCTTTTTCTTTGCGTTTTGGCAGAATGCGAAGTCGGAGGGTCCGACGGCATAATGTACGCAAAGTCAGAACCGAAAAACTGTTCTGCAAACTCTGACCGACGTCTAAGTGTTCGTCGGTTGAAAGAAGCACAGGACGAACAAGCTGCTACGTCGTGGGCTGGGCCTAAACAGGGCAGGCAGTAAGAGTGGAAATCTTTATGAGGTATTTGTTTCCCACAGGTTAAACAATTATTAACTTTTTCTGACATCGGCTGAGGCAAGAAAGAGTCCCCAACGGGGTACTTAGCTTTAGAAGTCTTCGAAGTAGTATTCGGTAGAAGTAACCTCTGGATCCGACCGACCGGCACTTGCGAACAGCTTCTGCTTCGGGCGCCACGCGGCAAGAAAGACTGGAGAAAATGGCGTCGGCTGATGCTTATATACCCGAAGGCCAACAGAGATGACGTCGGGTGAAGTGCGACATCAGCCGAAGCCGGACCCGGACTTTGGAATCCGGCCGACTGAAGGGCTGCCTGACGACAGGACAACCCAGTTGTTATGACTGCAGATGCATCCATGAAGGACATTTGTGTTTTGCTCCTGGAAATGTGGCCTGTAATCCATCTTTGTTATCTGCACCACTCACCTACTATGTGCAATAGCCCCCACTGCTTCACAAAAAGGAGGACTGCCTCTAATTTTGAAGGAGATGGGAATGAGAGAAGGAAGCTGGGAATGGACTGAGATAAGGTAATTTTTTTTTGGTGGATACATCGGAGAGCTTTTCAGTCACAGCTGCTCCTTCAGACTGTGATGGCAATCTGGTTCTCAAAGCTTTGTCCCTTGGTCAGTTTGCTATTTTTATCCTGCAGCAGATTTTTTTTTTTTACAATGTGGTTTTGTCTTCTCCTGCTTAGGAAAGAAGGGCCGCCTTTTACACAGGTAATTTTTGACATGTTGAACCTATACAATGAAAAATATCTTTAACCAACTGTATATTTTTCCCCATTTTCCAAACACCTTCTCTTCTGGTGGTCCAAGGAGATGCTCCTTATCCACTGGGACATTAAGTCCCACTTTTCCCTTTTCCATCCAGTTTTGTAAACAGCTTCTCCATTAGGGGGCCTAAAAGAGGCTCCTTATCAAATGGGGCATCAAGGAGAATATATCAAATATCCAAAACATTGAAGTCAAATGATCAATAACGTAAAGTTGACATGACTTTGCACATGCTCCGAGAAACAATCTAGGAGCATAAAGCTATTAAAATTTATTTTTTGCAGGGTGGTCCTTCTGCACCCTCATACCCCCCTGCAAATTATTCTAACTTAAAGACCACACAATCTTCAGGTAGGTAAAAGGCATACTCCCCAACCACAGGGATTGTTAATCATGTACACCTGTCAACTATGTTTTGTCGACAAAAGTGTTTCAACAAAACAGAGGCTGGCATGCAGTAATTTTGGCAACAGAAAGTGAACTCAACTCCACTTTCATGTGACCTGGTAAGGGTTGTGTCCTTAATCCAGGTATTATCACCTAACCCAACTCATTAGCACCTGCCTGGAAGGTGCATCTACTACATTATGCCCAGATTTAATGCAGTGCCTAACATCCTGGGCACTGAGGTTGCATAATTTGAACATTTCTCTCTTTTCAGGTCCTTTTCTTTAACGTTCACTGCTTTCTGTTTGAAATTGCCAAGGAGGGATTCCTGGAATTTTTAACATAGGTGACTGGCAGTTGAGGGTCTTGACAGTCAGGGTAGTTAAAGTGTTGGAATTTTTCCCCAAACAGTGAAATATTCTACTCTGCGTATTATTGGGAATAGGATTCATGGATGCAGCTTGCATTTTCCCCCTTGCTGGAATCTTTGCAGACCATTGCCGGATCAGCAGCTGGATTATTTGTACAAGTACTTGTGGGAGTCATGGACTCTTATAAAAGCAGTCTGGGAGTCAGACTGCAAATAAGCACTTTAAAATGCATCATCCACAATTTTTTGGACTGGAGGAATGGCCAATGGTTTTGATTTTGGCAGGCTCAGAAAATTTCTCTATATAATCTGTGCACAAGAGATCTATTTTGGTTCCAATTTTAAGGTCTCCTTCATTCTGTGAAGGGTATTCCTAAATGAAGTATCATACAAGGCCATGTCAAACCCAGAGCTGTTGGACATGCTACACTTAAAGAAATCCCAATCCCTCAGAGCCACACGCTTCAGGGATCTAAACCTTGTCATCACAATAAACAAAACATGCTGGAGGGATAGGTTCCTGACTCAGAGACTCCCCAGACTCTGGAATAGATTGCCCATACATGTCAAGTAGAGTGCCTCTTTGACCCTCTTCAAAAGGAACCATGATGATTGGATGGGAGAAAGGAAATTCACCCCAGGGATCACGTCAGTCGCCCTGCTAGACAGGGGTCCAGGGAAGTAAATACTGTGGGAAGAAATAGCCAGGGAATTGTTATGGCTAGGCTTGTATAGGCCCTAGGGCTGATAGCCTAGTACCAACCTATGAACCTATATCCCCAGGTGCCAAGGCTGAGAACACTTTCTTTAGCATCAGATTTCAGTTTTAAAAGGGGAGACATTTGGTTAACATAAGCCAGTTCTCCCACTACTAAGTATAAGATATGCAATTCCCTGTGGAGAGAAAACTCCCTTCCTTTTGCAGCTGGTCCTAAAGGGTATCTCTTCTAAATTCAAAGTCCTTACCCCTTTATATTCCACACTATTCAATCACAGAACACAATTCCCCTTTTGGGATGTAACTTACTGCACATATTAGGCAGTTGTAGAGACCGCAGAGGTTCTTAACAAATGAGGTCATGGGCCTAAAAGACCTGAGCTATCCAAAGGGTCTGCAGTCTTTGTCCTTGTATTCAGTGCCCTATAGTTTCCTTATATGCGATCTGTGCCTTGCTTTTTGGGTCAGTAGCGATTCAGCAGCCCAAGACCTATTACAGTTCCACAAATCAAACAGTGAACACTAGGAACAGAGCTCTGAATCTGCTTCAAGAGATAAACAAATCATAGTGAAGAGACATATTCATCATGCAAGGGCTATCCCTTCTCAGAAGGGAAAGTTCCACTCCAAATCAAGCAATGTGACACACTAAAAGTAGTTAATACAACTAAATGGGTATGTGAAAATTCACCACTGGCATGACTGGGTTATTATTCCTTGAAAAGCTCAAAGTCTATGGGTGGGAACTGGTAAAATGTTAATGGCCCACTTTCTATGACTCTTATGATTTTATGACACGATACTGTTCTTTCAGAAGTTGACCGTCTGGATTTTAGAAAACCCATGAAAACCTGAGCCAGTCTGAAGAAGTCTTGTGAGAGTGCCTGGATGGGAGAGGGGGGAGGCCCAATCAGCCTATGCTAAGGTGAGCTAACTGCTGTCCATTTAAGATTATGGGTTATGGGCTTGTGAATGGAATTGCAATGCACTTTGGAGATGTTGACATGCAGTTTTAATGTTTAAGACTTCAGGCTAGTCTCCTTCAACTTCCTCCTTTACAAACAGTATGGGAATATCACCCTGATCTGTGTGGTGGATTCTATAGGTGCTAGGAAAGTGCCAGGACTAACCAATGGCATGGAGATTTTTGTCTTGAGGGGACATGCTTGTGGTTGACAGCATGGTGAGCTTCTGAGATGTCATGTCAGAGGGCTCAACAGAATTAGAAACTATTGCTGCAAAAGTACCTCAGTGACATCAATGTCTTCAAGCCTGCGGGGTGGGGGTCAAACTCCAACACAGTGCCATCAGCCTCCCTGATTCTCTTCTCTTTTGAGCACTTTTCTGAGGTAAATTAGAAGAAAAGATTTGTTTATTTTATTAACTGGTTAGGTGGACTGGTCTAAAGACCATTTTCAGGCCAAGACATCTAGACATTATACATAAAAACATTACAGAAATACAAAGGTATCTCGTGTACGGTTTATGCTTTACAACAGGAGACAATATAACTGAACACAGATGCAAAAAAACTTTACACCAAAGTATGGCATGAATATTCAAGATCACAGTAGCATTAATTAACAAGGCAGACCCTGGCACAGAAAAGCAGCAGAACGATAGTCTGCTTGGAGTAAAAAAGGGAGAACAGAGTGAAAACAGAGGAGAAATAGACAGCCCCCCAGATTCATGAATCCTCC
Source organism: Protopterus annectens (assembly GCF_019279795.1). Classification (NCBI taxonomy): domain Eukaryota; kingdom Metazoa; phylum Chordata; order Ceratodontiformes; family Protopteridae; genus Protopterus; species Protopterus annectens. The sequence continues at coordinate 1,731,910,609 of NC_056726.1, read as the reverse complement.
GTGTAAGACTAAACAAGTCTTACTTGGAGGCTGCAGTTGAACGGTATGACGTCAGCGTGCCATGAATATTCATGAGGGCACGCTGACTCAACCCAAAGTCTAACACGGACCGTGTAGGCAAGCAGGGGGTGTGTCCGACTGCCGAGCAGTGTAAAGGTCTACGCCCCTGCAAGTGTGTGAAATGCAAAATGTCAACACACAAGAGCGAGTCCGCTCAAATGTCCATGTACCCAACACCACACTCCCTGACATTGTAAACCCCCAGCAGTGTTATAAAAAGTAAAACATTATTTTTTTTTTTCTAATTCCCAATATAGCTGCCCGTATTTGCATGTGTGTGCGCGGGTGTGCCCATTGCTTAGCTGCAGTTAGCAATCTCGACATGGAAGAGCATAATAAGGAATGTTTATGCAAATTACGCCAAATAGCGTAGTGGTAGAGCGTTCGCACAAAAAGGAGGCATTCACGGTTCGAGTCCCACCACTCCCCTTCCTATTTTATGTTCCAAATAAGTATATGAAATAATTCCTGACCTATATGATTAAACTTTTACTAAAAGCATTGAAATGGCATATGTATCAGTGAACAAAATGTACATTTATAAAGGAACCTGACATATAATTGCCCGCAGTTAAGCAACGCTTAACCCAGCGCAATATAGTTGCCCATAGCTAAATCGCACTTTGCCCAGCGCAATGTAGTTGCCCATAGCTAAATAGCGCTTTACCCAGCACAATCTGTTTGCATGGAGGCACTGTCGGGCAACGTGGAGCAATGTAGAGCAAAGTTGCTTAAACACAGCCACGCCTCCTAACCTGTCTGGACAGTAGTAAAATAAAAAGCAATGACAGGGTTTGAACCCAGGACACTGTGCACCATAATCAAAGTACTGAACCACTAAGCCATGACAGCTTAGGATAAACATCCACTGTTAACATATATATAGTAATAAATGTTAGATTAACCATTACTAAGCAGGTCTGCAGTCAGCCGAGAATATTCAAAAATGGACAATCACAGAAAAGTGTGGGAAATGTGGCATATTTAAGCTGCATAGGCGGGAATACTCGCCATAACTGATTGTAGCTCCCATCTGCAGTTAGAATGTCTGGTGCTGGAGAGGGTACACACTTTGGAGCACATCGCTGGGGCATTGAGGAGTCAAGATACATGGTTTGGCTCCTAGTCCATCGGCATGAGACTCGACTCCTGCAGGGCCAGTTCCAAGGAACAGAGTATAAGGCAGAGGCTTGGAACCGGTTGGCTCAGGAACTCGCCAGTACCACAGGCATCCCTTGGACTGGTGAGCAGGTCCGTCACCGCCATGCAGACCTGAAGAGATGGAAGCAGGACCTTCTGAACCAGTAGATCCAGGAGGCCCGTCATATGCATGATGCCCCACTACTAAGTAGGTAGCCATGGAATGCAGTATGCAAGACAAGCTAATATAGTCTAAATAATGGATAAGTATGTCTCAATATCCCTTCATTTACTCCACAGCTGCAGGTGCTCGTGTTATGAATCAGCAAGCCTATGCAGATAGGCTGCGCCACCAGGCAGGTTAGTAAATATTCTGCATGTATTGTTACATGATATATGTGAGTGAGCATGACAAAAGTGTTTTAGCCCAATAATACAGCAATAAAATGTCCCGAATAAATCCTCTGCATATACTGTTATATAACAAACGTCAGTGAGCCAGAAATAGAGTGTACTAACCAACCAATCAAGGTAAAATAAGTCTGGAATACTATCTCTGTATGTACTGTCATAACATATACGTGAGCAGGCCTGAAAAAGAGTGTTGTAACCTATCAAGAAAGGTATAATATGTGCTGAATATGTCTTGTGTATGCACTGTAATATCAAGTAAAGGAGAGAGCCTGTAGAAGTGTTCAATGTAATTAATAAAAGGTATAAAACTTGGAGTGTGTCTGTGTCACTTACTTTGAAATGTTGTTGTACCCTTGCAATAAATAAATAGTACTGTTGTATTCGGTGCTGTCAACCCACAGTTCTGCAGTCCCATAGGAAGTGGATGAAGGAAGTGGCAGTAGCTGTGAAGCATAAAACATTCATTCCCTGAATAAATCCTCTGCATGTACTGTTACATATCATAAGTCAGATAGCCAGGAATAGAATGTAGTAACCCATGAATAAAGCAAAAACATGTCTGGAATACTATCTCTGCATGCACTGTCATAGAAAATAAGTGAGTGAGCTTGAAAATCAGTCTTGTAACCTATCAATAAAGGTATAACATTTCCTGAATAGGTCTACTGTATGCAGTGTAATGTCAAATACAGGAGAGAGCCTGTAGAAAAGAGTTTTAATGTAAATAAGAAAGGTATAATACTTGCAGTGTGTATGTGCCAGTTACACAGAAATGTTGTTGTACCCTTGCATTGAAGAAATGTTACTGCTGTATTAAGTGCTGACAACCCCCAGTAGTGCAGTCCCATATAAAGTAGATGAAGGAAGTGCCAGTAGCTGTGAAGTATGCAACAGTCCAAAACAGTTGTTAAATGGCTGACATGCATAGGTAAATCTGGCACACGAGTAGCCTGTCAAGGTGTTCCCAGAAATGTTAGTGTGCTATCTGAAAAGTAGGGTTGTGTAGAAAATCAAGTGAAAAAGTCAAGTGAACACATCCAGATGTGCAGATACATAAACAAGCAAATAAAATACAAGTATGTAGCAGTAACATCTGCATCTTGGACAGTTACTATGTTAGATATAGGTCAGGTATAGAATGAAGTAGCCAAACCCATAACACAATGAAATGCATGTTGCCTAGTGTAATAATACATGTAGGGGATATACACCTGCAGTCAATAGGAATGTAGTGTACAGTTAAAGTACTAATAAGATGTTAATGGAGGTTTCTTTTTACACCCTACTCCATATGTGCATAAACAATGCAATTCCACACCTCAATGGGTATGTCTAATCTCATAACATTTGTTGGGACATATGTCCTATTGTTATATAAAAATCTGCATTTACTTTGATGCATGTCCCCTCTTAAAACACCACAATCTTGGTGGCCTGTTGCCACCAATCATCCTTGCATGCTGTTGTAATGTCCACTGTTGTTCAATACATGCATGTGTTATGCTTGCTGTTCAACTGTTGTAACCCTGGTGTATTGGGTTAATAGGAATATTAAATAAATAAAACTGTACTGTAACCACCGCATAGAAAACGACTAATAAATCCACAAACATGCAGAAGGAGGGAAGACGGAATTAATCCAACACCGAATTTATTAAAGTAAAAACAAATCCAAAACCATTCCAGAAACAAAAAGATTGGTCATAAAACATAAACGCCTTATATAATCCACAGAGCGTTTTCGTCTTGTTAGATAGACTTCATCAGATGAACTGCAATTCCATTGCTAAAAACATATTTATACACTCGTTAATTAAGTAATTTATTAATCAGCTTATAGGAAGACTAAAAAATGAATAAATTAAAATGATTTAAAGTTATCTTTCCCTTAGAGAATAATATGTTGTAAAGGGACATCTCCGTAGTATTTAAAAAATGTTCAACCATTCTGGAATGGTTTTGGATTTGTTTTTACTTTAATAAATTCGGTGTTGGATTAATTCCGTCTTCCCTCCTTCTGCACTTTTGTGGATTTATTAATAGGAATATTACTGCATGCTGTTACAACTAACTTGGAATGCTGTTGTTTATGTTGTAATTAGACACACCTAATCACAGAACGTATGGGAAGGCCGGTCCCAGCGGACCCACCTGTCTCTCCTCAGCTGGGAGTTGCACCTGGCACCAGCAGGTCTGGTGCCCAGCCCGGGCCACCCTCCTCCGTTGGTCTTGTGCCACCTTCGGTTGGAAGCGCTGCAGGGGATGGGGCTCACCTTCCCCTGCAAGCGTGAGTGGAGAAGGGCCTCCTGACACCCTCGGAAGGGTCCGGGTTGTGGTGCATAGGGAGATCCAGCGTTTAGTCGCTGATCCCCTACGCCAGCTTGAGGCAAGAGTGACGTGACTCGTGGGTGAGCCTGCCCCTCCTACGCAGCCCCCAGCAAAGCGACCCTGAGGTCTGTGAAGGTCCAGTGGTGACTGCCCATGGGTGGGGATCTCAGTCCCACTGTTACCATCTGTGGGCTCATGGGCTTGCGATTTCCAAACATCCGTCCCCGTCAATTGTGTTCACCCACCCCATGTGCCATACTCTGGCCCTATATGCATCTTGTTTGTCTTGTCTGTTTACCTACCCAACCTACCTCCCCAAATATACTTACTTCCTCTACCTCACTTTCCACTCTCCCCGTATGCATCTTGTTTGTCTCGTCTGTTTACCTACCCAACCTACCTCCCCAAATATACCCACTTCCTCTACCTCACTTTCCACTCTCCCCTGAAAAAAAAAAAAAAAAAAAAAAGGGCAATCTGTACCCGCAAAAAAATCATGCCCCATACATAGCTGCCCATTTCGCACACATGTCTGCTGGACATGTAAACTGATAATTATAATTGGCAGTACAACAAACTTTGTTGTCCTCACCCCTCTCTCAGGGGTGGAAGGTTTCAAATTTCACTCCAAATCTGCTACATATGCACAGCTGTTGCGGTTAAAGAAATGGGCAGCTATGGACCTTCCCTACACCCTTCCTGCACATTCCGAGCTTGTGTACCTACTGTCTTCCCCTCTTTGTGCCCCTATTTCACCACTTTCCTATCTCCCCATTTTCTTTTCTTTCAAAGAAATTAGCGCGGGGGTTAGCGGGAGTAAGCACTTTTAAGCAGTAGTAAGCGGGTTTAAGCGAATGTATGCATGGGTGCGCTTAGCTAAGCATCGCGCAAACCCACTTACAACTGCTTAAAAGTGCCTTAGTCACTCATGTCAGGGCCCTTGTTCTGCTCAGCAGCAAAATAACATACCTTTGTCAGTCTTGAACCCCAGACCTTGGACACAAGACTGCATGAAGTACCAGTAAGCCATAACAGATATACAATAACTTGGTGCTGCAAAAAATTTATCCTGCATTACAATGAGTGAATGTAAAGGAAAAATAGGAAGGCCATAACACAAAGCCTGTTCTGTGGATCTTTACCAGCAATTGTTGTGGGATTGCACTACATGAGTGTGATGTGAGAAGCAGCCAATCAAGCAGAAAATAATGTTAGAGGCACTTTACAACCCCCACACAGTATCATAGCAGGACAAACACTGGCATATCTGAGTAGGGCAGAGGCCATGCCTCCTAACTCGGTGAACTTTCCAGGGATGTCCCTGATTGTGAAACATATTTTAGCTGTGTCCCTCAGATTCCCTCAGAAAAGTACTGACGTCAGTCAGAAAGGTGGGCTATTACACAATGAATACTGACAATAATAACAGTAGAAACCGCTTGTATGTCATGAAAGGAGTACTAATCCATATGCACTGCTTCACTGAAGTATACACCTACTGTCCCTATTATGTGTAAGGTGTACCTCACTTTCAACTACCTATCCCTGACACCATGCAAAGATGTATCTGACTGTTCCATAAGCCCGGCAGAGGCCCAAACACACAGGCATATAGGCTATACTGCTGTTACACACTCTGCAAATAGCTTTGTTAGGACCTCCCCAAGCATACCCTTATGTAGGAGTATAACACAGAAATACCAATGGATGTAGCCATGTACTGGTAGCAATTGACTGTAACAATGCCATTGTAACAGTGCTGAAAACACCTGTGAGTTGCACAGACAAAGAATGACAGTGTAACCTCTGGCTACTATGTGGGTAGGTTCACAGGTGGGAACTATGCAGACAGACTACCTGCCCTGATAAACCCACAGGTACACACCAATCCTGCAAGTCCAGTAAGATAATATTCACACATTAATGCATAATGCTCTCAGTATGTAAGCACCCCCCAATTAAAAGATACTTGTGTGTTTAGGGTCTACCAAGTGTGTAGGTAGGCATACTCAGTACGGGAATTGTCCAGTTGTCCTGCGAACCCTGTGCTAATGTCAACAGTAAAAAACATAAACCCTGGAGAAGTCAGTACATTAATATTCCCAGTATAGTCACATAAATGTTGTGTAAGCATTTGTAGTGGTGAGTAAAACTCTACACTGATAGCTCAGTATTGGAAGTGGCAACAGTCTGGTCTGAGTACAACATGTACATCACTGTCTACACCTCTATCTTCATTTATAAGACGTATACCAACCTTCTGACTTGCACAACAGTGTCCACAGCAAACAAGCATGGGCCCCACTTTGGAAATCTGAAAGGGCTATGCCTACATACCTTAGCAATTTATAGCATTGGGTTGCTATGACAGTGAGTGCTGCAATTACCACTCAGCAGGCTGTATACACTTACCAAATGCTGGGCAACAATTGGTGCAGAGGGCATCATATGCACATGTGCAGATACCTATAAAAGCAGATAGTACTTGCTAACCCCACATGCAATCATTACATTGCAAGTTCCACATAGTGAACAACCCCAAGCAGGAAAAAAAAAAAATAAAAAAAAACAGTACGTTTCTGTACAAAAAAAAAAAAAAAAAAACACATACACAGATGGACCTGGAAGGGACATACAGGTATATAACAGTTTGTAGTTACTGGCAGGTAGTAGATGGTTATGGTTAGTACTGTAGATCCTCTGATATATGCAGATGTGGCAGCAGTAGGTATGTATGCACTGATGCCATGCATAAGTATTGCCATGGAGAAAGTGTTGGGTAGCTGTGTGCAGTGGGACATAAGTGCGACATTTGTAGCTTAGCAGTACATGTCAAACATCTGAACAGGTTATCTATGGTCTATACAGTACTGCGTTTAATGTCAGTTTGGGGGAGTATTGCAAACACCTAGATAAACTTGGATGTCACAGAGTAAGACATGCATGATAGTCACATGTGTAGCTTAGCATTGGCAACTGCTGTAGCAGGCTAGCATAGTAATGAATAATTTGCAGCTACGTATATCCTTGTACTATTACTGTATGCACACATGTGACAACTGTCCGTGTTGTAGCAAGGCCCAACAGGTCATCCATGAGGTGTATGGACTTGCAACAGTGTGGACCTTGTGTCTGTATGGCACACACATATGTCGAGATACACGTATGTATGATTTATAAGCATCTGAACATGTGCATAGAGCAAGGGACATACTGCAACTGTTTGTGAAGGGCGGACATTTATATGTTGGTGCAGGTTATGTGCATATATATATATGTAGGTTGCAGTGTGTGTCAAACAAGACAGCATACAGTGCTGGCATATGACATGTGTTGTTCAAATGCCATGGGTATGCTTTGTTAGGTATATAGTCTTCCAGATATGGGGTCCTGCTAAACATATATGGGCTGAGAACACCTTCCATGCATTATGCACAAGACTGTGCAATATCATTACATAACTGTACCCCGCCTCAACCTTTGCATAATTGATATTCCCACCATGAAAGGTGGACTGTATATGTGCCGATATGCATATTCAATGTGTACACCAGTGGATGTTGAAATGTACGCTCCAGCTGAATGTTGTACATATATTGCCATCCCTGTTGTTAAAAGCCCTGTACCCATGAACTAACACATAGGTGGTAGTGTACTCAATACCGAAGGTGTGATAAGAGACTACAGGACACAGTGGACAGTAGTGTCCCTAATGATGATCACTGTGCCACACTAGTCATGTAAACCTAGTACAGTCCACATGTCGTCAGTAAATGTGTGTAATCCATGGAAACAGAGGTCAGGGTTCCACTCCACTCATCAGTCATAACACCCATCATAGAGTACAATTGTCCCTGTTGGTATGCACCTCAGAAAACATCCACAGCAACAGTAGATGCCAGACACATACCTCACAAAGAGTATTACCTGATTCCAACAGATGCCCTATGCTGACTGTCTTACAAAACCACTGCTACACTGTGTTGCATACCGCCTACCCAGAGGCTACCCCTGCCTAACATACAAAGCTATGGCAAACCCACAGGTGCTGGACGTGCTCCATGTAAACAGATGGAACACCAGACAAAATACACACTCTACTGATCAACACCTTGTAATGTAAAAAGCAGAACATGCTCGACTGGCACATCATCATCACAGACACATACCATACTGTGGAACCAACTACCTATCAACAGCATATGAAGGTACTCATTAGCAGTTGCCATCAATAACCATGATGATTGCATGGGAGATAGGAAACACAACCCGGTAATCACTCCTGTGGCTCTGCATGACAGGGGCACATGAACCTACATTACATGTGTGCTGTAGTGCAGGGTACCATATGTCTAGGCTTCCATAGGCCCTATGGATAACAGCCTATCAGCTACCTATGACATGATACACACACGCATGTACCTGTTGCAACACATGCTATGTGAGGTTGACTGTGTGTGATGGAGAATGTGTATGTGAATGTGTCAATGATGTGTATATGTGTGATAGCCTAGTGGGAATCTGTGTATACCATGGTATGTAGTGTTGTAGCTCTAATCCCATCAAAAGGTCCATATGCTATTGCCAGGCAGGAAAAGCAGTATGGCATACGTTGTGACGTAGTCCCATGGTGTCGAATGGAGTGTGCCTTTGTAGGCTAAAGCAGTACATGTATGCTTATTGATTGTTAACACTAGTGAATACAAGTCACGTATGGACTGTAGTACTACCTGAAGCTGTATGCCTCAACTGCACAGTATGGTTTATATCCACATGGCTTGGTAACACACTTTTGTTTGTTACCTGTAGTCCTCACACATCACATACCTCAGGCATGAGGTTATGTATGTGCTGACAGTAATGTATGGTACACAGGTAACTGTAATCTGGGTTGCCATACCTTTGTGTCTTGTAGGTATGTCTGATGTGTGTGTGGGTATGCCTGTAACATGGCCTCGGTGGTATGTGTGTCACAGGATATAGGTGTGTATCTAGCAACATGTATAGTGTAGTACAGCAGTATGTCACCTATAGTGGTGAATGTGCACATATGTTACTGACGGGTTTGGTATTAACAAGTAGTGTGGTGTACTGCTAGTACCGTAACCATACTGTACATTGATTTCAATGGATGACAAATGTCTGCATGCATTAGCTTCATATACACCTCCTGTGGCTAGGTGTTGCATTGTGTCACATACAGTGTGCCATGTACTGTTGTATAGTCCTACATACTGGTTTCACTTTGTGGCTGTGCAGAACATGGTATGGTATATAGAATGTGCCAGGCACTATCAGGCAGTTGTGGTCTTAGCAGTCATGTGTGCTATTAAAAGTGTGTATCTACTAACAGCCAATAGGTTGCTATATGTGGCATTTCATTGATGTCTGTACATTAGAATGATGAGTGTGCAACATGGCTTTTTCACAATTACTGTTTAATTGTCTTCCAGGGTTATGGCACACAACAGAAAGCCAGCCTATACCCCTGAGGAGGAGGAAGTTATCACAGATGCACTCATCCAACATTATAATCTTCTGTTTTCAAGATCCTGCCAGGACCAGCACGGTCGCACTGCACTGTGGCAGGATGTTGTCCATCGGGTGAATGATGTAGGCATGCAAAACCGGACTTATGAACAGATACGCCATCACTGCTGTGATTTAATCAGACATGTCTGTCTGTGGACACCCTTGTCCACAGACAACAGCTTGCCACAGGTGGTGGTGCTGCTACATCCCCCCTTCACCAGAGTGGAAGAGCTGCTCCTCAGAGTGGTGGCTCCTGGCCAACCAGTACAACACACCTGTGTCATCATGGAGGCCGGAGTCACCCAGCACAGTGACAACGAGCGTGCAGGTAACATGGCATATTCGTATACCACTCTTATCCCAAGTGTTATAATATGCATTAATCAGATGTGTACTGTGTATGCAGAATATGTGGGGCCTGGTGTCATGCAATACTGATAATTCGGGACATTATCTGTATGTCTGTGACTGTTACCCCATGTACTACTGTATAACTGCAGACTCACAGCAGCAATGCCATAGTTGCTGACACTGACATACTGTCTCATATCCTTGCAGGTCCCTTTGGTGTGATAGCAAGACAGCAGACCCATGCTGGTGAGTGGGCTACAGTCAATATAGCACATAACATGTGCATGTCATAGGAGAGTTGTAGGCCATATACACATGTTAAACACCTACACATAGTGCATGCTCTGCATGTTCTCTGTGTGACTATGCACTTCCCAGTGACATGAGTAGCTGACTCGTACACATGCAACACACAGAGCATCACAAACAAGTGGGGTACACTGTAGTGGACATTGTATAGGCATAGTCAATACACATGCACACATACACCACTTTGTCATATGCAGTATGTGTTAATATGATACACATGGCATATGTAGACACCTGCTGTAAGGTCATACTCCAGTATCCCATATGTCATCAACACAGCACACATACTATACCTGGGGGTAGACACCTGCTGTAAGGTCATACTCCAGTATCCCATATGTCATCAACACAGCACACATACTATACCTGGGGGTAGAGGCTTATCATGGGGTGGTGTGACACATGTCAACACACAACACAGTCATGTTAGGCAATGCTCCCTATTGAACACCTGACATGCCCATGTAATGACTGTCTGTGAACTGTTAAATGTAGCCTAAGTGGTGCAGGTCAGGTACAGCAAGATAGTTGCCAGTGTGACATGAATCAGTGGCCTTGAGTGACCACATGATGCTGCCTGATGATGGCTCATGGTACTACACTACATCCAGTTACAGTACCTGCAGTACTACACATAGCATTCATGGTTAGACACCTGACAGTTGTATGCATCCGGACATGGTTTGTATACCTATGAGTGATGGTGCACAGGACATTGGAAAGTGTTTCAGACTTGCAGTGTAATGTGTCCATGTACACATTGTGTACCAGGGGGAGGCCAATCAGTGAACAACACACATGCATCAACGACATATATACTGTCATCTACAAGGACTCTCTACACTTGCACTGCATGCTGTCGAGCAACACACATCCTGCATGCTGACATGTGTGAGAGGACTCTTTGGCTTGTGATACTGTACTCCACCATCAACCACTAACGACTATGTTCCATATTGCTGTTGGTGTGTGTGTGTGTGTCAACTTGAATGTGTAGTGTATTAGTGTGCATGTGTGTGAACATCCTGTACAGATGGTAAAGTGTGCTTCTTGTCTCCCTCTCACAGGTGCTGAGGTATTGCTGGATGGGTGCAGCAGGGAACCTGAGGTCACTGCTACAAATAGTGACCATGATGAAACATGTATAGTGGCACAGTTATGTTTGACAGGGTCTGTCGGTGGTCCACTAATAGACAGTACACAGCTTTCCACCCCATCTATGCGCACATACATACTGCCATTACAGCCCTCAACACCAATGGCCTTAGGTGAGGAACAGCATATGGTAGGCATTGACCAGGAAAGTGTGGTATCCATGGCACATGCAACCCCACACAGCAGCCATGCCCAGACACACGGAATGGTACCACATAGGCATATGTCCAGGGGTTCTCGTGGGAGCATCGCTGGCTGTAATGCCACTGGCAGGCGTGCCCGCACAGGTCTCACAACCTCAGGTATGTTCCAGGCTGTGATGCAAGCACAGGCACGTATGGAACGGTACACCAGGCAGGGACTAAGGGTGCAGAGGGCTCATAACACCGCAATCAATGACAGTATCCGTGACCTTGCCAGTGCCATCCGCAATTACACAGATGTCATTGATAGACGTTGGGGGGAGACACTAAATGCCCTCCGCAATGTTATGTCCATGTGCCAGAACAGTGCAGGAAAGCTGGGACATCAATGTGGACGCATGCCAGCAACATCCTCATCTGGCAGCTGACGCGGATGATACCCAAGTGCCAGCTGCTCCCATAGTGCCAGTACCAGCCCCAGCAATATTGTGGCTGGGCTGTTGGTAGACCGTCCGAGATGACCACGTGCACGTGGCTCTGGCCAGTCCCAGCAGGGACATGGGTCCAGTCAATATCCCTCTGCCTCTGATGATAGTACTCAGTCTGGCTTAGTACCCGATACTGTCCGTGTCACCCCTGCCAGGCACAGGTACTGTGTCCTGAGACAGTGATCTGTACAGCCTGGCAGGTACAGTCTGTGGCTGTCCCACAAACTCCTGTATTTGGCAGCCACAAGGGGGTACTGTGTGCATGCAGACACACACATACTACCAACACATAGGGCTAACAGATAGGGCTTAACACATACACACATCAACACTGACCCATACTGTACTGTTGTCCCTCACACATACACACGTTGATAGTTTTCCAAAGCCCGACAATGACCCATCCAATCACACACCCTGTGCATATGATGAAACTGTGCCACCTCCTGTCATCGGAGACATTGATGCAGGAACAGGATAACATGGTGCTGATGCACAGGGTGACCTACTAGCAGTGTAGCAATGTTAGCATGTTGTGAACAGTAATGGGTAATGATATCCTTGTAGGTGTATCTGAGCAGGCATGATGCATCACAGCAGTGATTATCAATTTTGTATTGTTTACACCAGTGTTAATTCCAAACATGGATTGTCCACACATGTGCCAGTTGGCTGATGTGTGTGGTACTGGTAGCATGTGTCGAGTGGATGTAACATCTGTGATGTGTGCTGTACAGATTCCAAGGTGTACATTTGTGAACATGGTGGAGGTGCACTGTTTGCATGTATGTGCATGGTGGGCACATGTGAAGGGTGACATGCCCTGTATTACACAGTGTTAAGACTTCACATTTCCTATTGGTGTCCAATATGCATGTCACTACACGTCACAACTTGGGTACACGTGTGTATGACATGGTATAACACTATGCTGTGGGTGATACTGTTGATATTGGTTATTGGTTAGCATTCTGGTAATGTACATAACCTCAACAGCCTGATTTTAACCAATCGTTACATGATGTCTTGACAACTGACACACAGCTGTAGGATACACAGTAGCATTAGAATCTTTCCGGTATTGTACTATACCAGTTACCAGTGGTAATGACCACTACACATTCCCATAACCACTCCTGTTTGGCATGTGTCCATCCTAGGTACAAGCAGACACACTAGGGATATGCACATCCACAACTGGTGATGTATACAGTGGCCTACAAAGCATTCCCCGGATTAGACACCTATCCTCCACAAGGGTATCATACAGACACATACCTGTTGACAAACTCATGTTGTTAAGCTATGATCCAACTATAGCATAGTCATCCACATTTGCTACACATAGTATCCTGATTGTACCACGTTGGTAGTAGCACACATGTAGCAGGGGTACCGATGTGTACAGACAGCCACATGTGATTTCATCTGTCCTTTGATATCCACATTCCCAAAGCTATGCTGATGTCCCTCAGTGCATCACATAAGCAATAAGGTGTCTGTATGCATATACACAGAATTGTTGTATACCTACCATGAATGGCCATTACTGACAGACTGTGTTGTGTTTGGGCATGTCTGTCATATGCCACAGGCATGCACCCACACTCACACTATTCTATAACAACTGTCATGTGTGTGTGTGACACAGATGACCTAGGGCACAGCTCACTACAGTGGCTGGACTTGTCACATACATACATATGTGTGCTACGGTCCAAGAAGCAGCAGCAAAAACTGTCAATGGTAACAGATGTAGTCATGTTGACAGCAGGCTTCACACCTATGATGTGAATAAGGTCACATGTACATATATGTCTTGTCCACACAGTTACCAATTTAGGTCACATGTACATATGTGTATTTGCCACACAGATACCTGCAGTGTGCAATGCACATACTGTTGTTTTATTGATATGTCATACAGTAGTAAAAGCAAAACCCACAACACATTGCTCAACAGTGTCACACACACACACTCAGCAATTGCAGGATTCAAAACCCTACCTACCTTTGTCATGGTACTAGACAGATATGCATTACCATGATGCGCCATATGCTTTACTGGGAGTTTTCATTTCCACTGCTGTATTTGTGGGATACTGACATCATCAAACCGGCCAAAAGGGTATTCACCTCTTTCAATGTGTGTCTCCAAAAAAGGCCACTCCTCTCATAGGATTAGACACACACACATACATACACCCCCACACACACATTCATACTCAGCATTTGCAGGATTCAAACCCCTACCCATGTTAAGACACTAGGGAGATACGCATTAACATGACATGCTATATGCTTTACTGGGAGTATTCATTTCCATAGCTGTATTTGTGGGATGCTGACATCATCACACTTGGCAAAGAGGTATTCACCTCTCCTAATGTGTTTCCACAGTCTCCAAAAAGGCCACTCCTCTCAAAGGGAATCTCACACACACACATTCACACTCAGCATTTGCAGGATTCAAACCCCTACCTAACTATGTTAGGACATTAGGGAGATACGCATTAACACGATGCGCTATATGCTTTACTGGGAATATTCATTTTCAAAGCTGTATTTGTGGGATGCTGACATCATCACACTTGGCAAAGAGGTATTCACCTCTCCTAATGTGTTTTCACAGTCTCCAAAAAGGCCACTCCTCTCAAAGGGAATCTCACACACACACATACATACACACAGACACATACACACACACACACTCAGCAATTGCAGGATTCAAACCCCTACCTAAAGGCCACTCCTCTCAAAGGGAATCTCACACACACACATTCACACTCAGCATTTGCAGGATTCAAACCCCTACCTAACTATGTTAGGACATTAGGGAGATACGCATTAACACGACGCGCTATATGCTTTACTGGGAATATTCATTTTCAAAGCTGTATTTGTGGGATGCTGACATCATCACACTTGGCAAAGAGGTATTCACCTCTCCTAATGTGTTTTCACAGTCTCCAAAAAGGCCACTCCTCTCAAAGGGAATCTCACACACACACATACATACACACAGACACATACACACACACACACACACACTCAGCAATTGCAGGATTCAAACCCCTACCTAACTATATCATGATGTTAGTGAGATACGAATTAACACAATGTGCTATATGCTTTACTCGGTGTTTTAATCTCCACTGCTGTATTTGTGGGATACTGACATCATCACACTTGGGAAGGAGGTGTTCACCTCTTTTAATGTGTTGTGAAAGTCTACAAAAAGGGCACTCCTCCCAAAGTGGATCAAACACACACACACACACACACACACACACACACACACACACACACACATACACCCCCCACACACGCACACAGCAATTGCAGGATTCAAACCCCTACCTATGTTATGGTATTAGTGAGATACGCATTAACACGACGTGCTATATGCTTTACTGTGTGGTTTCTATTCTCCTACTATATTTGTAGGATGCTGACATAATCAGACTGGACATGGTAATGTGTGTGCACTTAGTGTTATGTAATCCCAGGAATGAACCTTGTGGGTCAGCAGGTGTGAACATCTTGAACAGGAATCCACAAGTCATAGCTTGTGTGATCTATCTGTGGACAAATTACCATTCCTTCATATGACAATACATATTTATGCACAGATTGTTGGTTTTGTGGATACAACATGTGTCTGTGATGTTGGTAAAGGGTATGTCCTGGGTGGCTGCCTTGCAAGAAATCTAGCAGGTTTGGGGAACATGATCTGCTCATGAACATACCACAGACATTTGGGTTGTGTGTTTGTTGGATTACAATAGCTCTGTTCCTGACTGCAATCATGATGGACTCCATGGACTAGCAGTTCGGACTTCATAGGCTTATAGGACTATAGTTCCCATGGTCTGTTGTGCACCAACACTTGTGGGGTGTGCCACATGTTGCTGTAACACATTCAACAGTGTAAGATCCTGTAGAGTGTGAGGCTCAACAGACTGTTCAGGTGCAGAGTCCATTTGTTCTGTTGTTCACTTATGACACCATATGGGGAAACAATGTTATCCATGTGATGGGATTCATTTGGCTTTGGGAGGAGCAGTTTACACATTCGACATGTGATATCTCCTGGTATGATGATATCGCCTTTTGTCACTGGGAGGTGGGTATGTATGTATGGGCCTGTCTGACAGGATGTCGACATTGTCAGTCAGGTACAGTTGACCCTGACTCAGGACATATATGACTGTACATTGCTATTTCTGACATAGCTGAAGGTGTAATGTTTCTGTCTGTACTCCTTCGCAGATAATCTTTACAAAGCAACAATTTATTTTTATTTTTGTATTTAACATTTGTTGACAGGGAAAGTCTGACTAGGTTCCACAGAGCCTGTTTTCAGTGGAGGCCTGGGGAGAAATGCTCCAGATGCATGTCTTTGGAATGTGGGAGGAAAACTGGAGTACCCGGAGGAAACCCACGCGAACACAGGGAGAACATGCAAACTCCACACAGAAGGCACCCCAGCCGAGAATCGAACCGGAGAACCTCTTGCTGTGAGGTGACAACGTTAACTGCTGCACCACTGCGCTGCCCAGTCTACAATAAACCTGAACACTAAACCCCTGTTATACACTTTTACACACTTAACACACTACTTGATCCTTTGTGATCAGTCAACAGTGTATGTCATCATTATATCCTGGCATGTCCAAAGGTCAGTTTCGTGTGTACTCTCCAGTGCAGCTGGTGCATATTGGAATTTTGACGCATTGTTACAACTGCTTTATGTACACAGAGAACACTGTCCTCCTACCAACAAACTCAGATATATGTGAGAGATGCAACTGTATAGACAGACAGGAAGCTGAGCTCTCCCAAGCCGTGACTGGCACAGTCTATCAGGTGGTGAAGGTAACCACACACACCACAAATCCAGTCTCACATGGACCTATGACAATAGCAAACAATATACATTAACACACAAAGACATACTCGGAGACTCTAAATATACTCTGCCTAAGCAGCAGAGACATCCAAAGCAGACACACAAACAACTGCTAACCCACAACCATACACACATCACATAGTTCACAAAGTAATTTTGCCACACAGTCACTGCCCTTAGGCCTACACAACACACCTCATACACTTGTATTAGGTGACTGTAATTGTCGGTCACACTGACATCCCACTCACCAGGCTGAACAAGGAGAAGGTCACTTTGTGCTGTTGGTTGGGTGCCAGGATCTGCCACATGACACATGCACTCTTGTCAGTCCACTGCAAGTACAAATATGGCTCCATCATTGACCATGCTGGTGTGTAAACCCTCAGACATTCCTCCCTGGACTACATGACAAGAGACATAGAGGAGCTCTCTGATAGCCCAGGCCAGTATGACCCTGACCTTGTGTAGCATCTTACCCTCACCAAGTAGTATGTCACAGTATACAGACAAACTGATCACTTTTAACAGTTGCCTAACATATTGTTGTCATTCAAAGGGGATCCAGTGTCTGTCAGCCTGGGATTACATGCTCAACATGCCACGTAGATTCGCTATGGACGCCTTGCACCTGTCACCCCTAGGCTTTCACAGACTGGCTTAGGCTCTTGCCACACCCATAGTGGCTGTTTGAAGCGAGGTTCAGAAGACCAAACCACATCCATAGATGTTACAGGGTAAAGTGTAATGCTGCTCAACAACTGATGTCTAACCCTAATGCATGCACTCAGGACTCATATCAGTATGGAGTCTGTCAATATACGTGCAGTAACAGACACCTGGTTCAGGCTCCCAAAAGCACACCAGCACTACCAGGTTTTGCTTCATACCATGGTTTTCGGACACAAGACACGGACCGGACAACAACAATAGGGGGTATCCATATACATCATTCATACACACACACTTCTGGGTTGGTAGCACTGCACAAAGCATCAGGGAACGTACATGTGCAACTGACAGTGGGCCAAACTGCATTTCAGTTTGTAGACTGCTACAGACCACACTCCCAAACTCGGGAAAAACACTCGTTATTCCAACAATGGGGAATGTGAAGGTCTCTCCAAACACCATTATGTTGCAACTTCAAATACACAAACATTGACTGAGAATACTACTCAAGCACAGACATCCTCGCACAACATTTGCTAGGATTGTTACACTCAAATGCAATGGCAGACCTGGTCACTACAACCACAGGGGGTTAAAACATGTGCGACCTGATCATCGCCAACATGGGGACTCTATGTTCCACACAAATGAAGCCAGCAGCTCTAGGTATCAGCATAAAAATAGTTTAATGCATAAATCTAGAGAGAAAAATCCCTCAGATAACAAATGTACAGACCGGTTTCGGCTCAACAGAGCCTTCCTCAGTGACAAAAGTTTTATGTAAAAATCAGCTCACAAAAGTTCCAAACACAATATATATATATAAATGAAAACCAATCACAGTGCATGATCAGCCTATCAAAATTAGCAGATCACAATTGGTCATTAAGACCAGGTGGAAACATTGCCCCAAGTTTAATTATCCACTTCCTCTCTTTGGAAGTCAGCAATTCATGCCATTTTATTTTATCCTGACATTTACCCTTAATATGGTCAATAATACAAAACATAAAGTTAGCTGTGGTGTGTTTTAAACTATGTTTGAATAGTGCATTGTTACTGCGCTTATTCTTGATGTCACTAATGTGTTCACCAATTCTAAGACGAAATGCCCTAGAAGTCTGGCCCACATAAAAAGCAGAACAGGTACAGGTCACTAGATATATAACCCACCCAGAACTGCAGTTTGCCCAAAAATTAATCTCAAAAATCTCAGATGTATTCTGACTACTAAATTCTCCAATACGTGAAACCTTGTTGCAAAATTTACAGTGGCCACACGAAAAACATCCAACTACTGGAGCCCCTGTGAGAGTAGATTGAGTGTAGACTTTGAAATCAGACAAAGACTTCTTATAATGACTCAAATGTGACCCTATAGTGCGTCCCCTTCTAAAGGAAAATGAGCATCTGTCCCCAAGAAAGTTGTTCAATCTGTTGTCAGCCAAAAGGATGTTCCAATGTCTATCAATAATTTTCATAAAGCCTCGAGTGTTGCGTCCATAAGAGGTCACTAGCCTAAGCGGTTGTTGTAACCTATCACGATTGTGATCTTTATAGCGCAATAAATCAGTTCTATGAAATTGAGAAGCCCACTGTTTGGCCATGTGTATAGTCCCTGAATGATATCCCCTATGCTTAAATCTGGCAACCAAATCATCACTGGTCTTGACATAGGACCCTTGATTGGAACAAATTCTCCTAGCTCGTAGGAATTGTGACTTCGGAATATTCCGGATGATATGTGGTGGGTGGAAGCTAGTGGCATGCAATAAGGAATTGTACTCTGGAAATTTCCTAAATAGGGTAGTAGATAAAGTATTGTCCATATTCCTATGTATTTCAACATCCAAAAAAATTATATTGGACCTGTCAAAACTCATCTGGAATTCTATACCCCATATGTTATTATTAAGATAATCAAGAAATTCCATAAGATACTGGTCATCAGCCCTCCACACCAACCAACAATCATCCAGATATCGACGCCACATATCCATTTCACACATGTAGATGTTATGACTGGCATCATAAATAATGATCTCCTCGATATATGCCATAAATAAATCTGCATAAATGGGTGCAAAAGATGCACCCATAGCAGTTCCTTTAATTTGCCAAAAGCACTTATTCTGATAATAGAAAATGTTGCTGGTTAGCACATATTCAGTGAGACAAACCAGAAAAGTGTTAAAACCTGGTTTGTATAGATCAGATCTCACCAACCAATATTCTAGTGCTTGTAGGCCCGCCCAGTGTGGAATGTTAGTATAAAGGGACGTAATATCAAGGGTACATAATAGCCAATCCGGCTCCAATTGGATATCACCAATAATCTCCAAAAACTGTGTGGTATCTTGAATCCGAGCTCTGATTAACCCTAATAAGGGTTTCAAATAGAAGGTCAGATATTCCGATAAAGGTTCCGTCAAGGACCCATGTCCAGACACAATAGGTCGGCCAGGGGGATTGGTAACATTTTTATGTATTTTGGGAAGCATATAGAGAAATTGTTTTTGAGGGGACGACACCATCAATTGTTCCT
The DNA here is from genome assembly GCF_019279795.1 of Protopterus annectens. Lineage (NCBI taxonomy): Eukaryota > Metazoa > Chordata > Ceratodontiformes > Protopteridae > Protopterus > Protopterus annectens. The sequence continues at coordinate 1,731,890,560 of NC_056726.1, read as the reverse complement.
TGGTAGCCTGTTGGATAATACCCTCCTCTACTGCTGATGTCAAAAATTCATCAATCTTACGCTGTAAATTGGGGGTTGGATCCAAAGGCATGGCCATATAGTGGTCTCTATTCCCCAACTGTCTCATAGCCTCATGATCATAAGAATCCTTGTTCTGAATCACCACCACCCCACCTTTGTCGGACTGTGTGATCACCACATTTTTGTTTTTTGCTAGCTCATCCAGACTACACACTTCATCCCTGGACAGATTGTTATAAGACAGAGGAAAATCCTTATAGTGATAGTGTAAATCATATAACACATTCCTTTGAAAAACGCCCACCAATTGAGTCATAGGTGGATTAAAAGACGATTTCTTAAATCTGAACTCATGAGATTTATCACTATCACCATCAGCGAACAGCAGTTTTAAATTCAATAGTCTACAGAAGTTAACCACATCCAAGGCTAAAGACTGTTCAGGTACAAAAAAACCGGGGACAAAGTTTAGACCTTTATTTAATAATAAACCCTGTGTAGTAGTTAGCTCAATAGAAGAAATATTGTGAACATTAGAAGGGAACATTACTGTGCTGTCATCAGTTTCAATAGAGCATCCATGCTTTGCTTGGGCGTGTCTTTTCCTGTGTTTCCGCCCCCCTCGTCTGTAGGTGCAGCGGAAGGGTGTGACAAATTGTCACGTTTAGCATTTGGTAAAACATCAATCTGGTTCTCCTCAAATTCCCCTTCAGTATTAGATGAATATTCATCACCTGAAGTAAAATTAGAAGATTCAGAAGTGTTCTTAAGAATTGATTTAGGTCTTTTTCTTTTAGGAGTGGAGAATCTCTTAACTCCCCTATCATACTCCCCAGGTACCCTAAACGAAACATTTTTGGAGCTATCAAAAGGTTTCCCCCTTTCATAGTCCCCCACATCTCTAAAGAATTTTTTGATCTTTCTCTAAGTACTAAATTCATCTTGGAGAGGTCAGACGTAAGTTTTTTAATCTGTGTAGAAAAGGAGTCACAAGTTTCAAACTTGCTAGTATCAGCACATATTGTTTCAAGATCTTTAACCTCTTTCCACACCAGAGGTATACCCCTCATTGTTAAGGTCAGGACATACATTCATCTCACTGGACATACATATCCCATACACACACACACACACACACACACACACACACACACACACACACACACACACACACACACACACACACACACACACCCTAGGTGATCTCAGTGACATAATTCTCATGAGCAAACGTCACACTTATACAAACCAAGGTGATATCCGTCAAAGACCCTGGGACAGTGTTAATTACGGCTCAGACCACTTAATCCTTTACAAACCCATTCTATGGACAACTACTGGAATGCATGGATCATGCTATCCCAGATAACTACAAGACTCACGCCTCCAAAGGCAGGGGACCTGTCTGGTCGACCACAGCCATTAATGAGCTATACAAGGACAGGAGGAGGCTACTACATGATAGAGCACAATCACAATCAGGAAGGCATCTCTGATCAGTACTATGGTATAGCTACGATCACTTGTTGATTCATCTAAGGCCCACTTCTAATGGACACTTGCAACAGACACTATGGACAATCACAAGGCCTTCTTTAGTTATGTCAGGGACCTGGGTGGGAACTCAGTGGGAATGTTTCCCCACCATCCACCCTGCAGTGCACATGTCCATCCCAACAGGGTGTAGCCTCCCTGACATCACAGATGAACAGAGTGCTGCCCTCTCCATAGCAGACAACACAGCATCAATGGGACCAGACGGTGTCCCGGACTGCGGCTTACACGAGATTCACGATGAACTTCACACTCACATTATGTCACTGTTCAATATCAGAGCTACTACAGGATATGTACCCATGGAATGGCATACAGCTACAGTGTTCCCGCTCCACAGTGCTGGTGCCACAAGGGACCCTGGACAATATCGCACTATATGCCTAACTATCCTGGTCTGCTAAGCTATGGAGCGTATCGTCATGGAACACATACACATAGACATTGCGAACCTACAGACACTGGATCCTACACAATTTGGCTTTGTTGTGGGCAGAACTTGCCTCTTGCACCTGTTTGATGTCTTTAAACAGTTAACAGGTCCATAGACGTACAGAGGGTTGTCCACACAGCCTACCTGGAGCTCGCACAACAGTTCAACACAATACCCCACTCAGCCTTTATACATAAGACCACCGGATTCAATATCTACACATATGTCACAAGATGGATTGCTAACTGGATCATGGATAGCACCCACATGATCAGTATTGCAGGTGCCATGTCTGACTATACACCAGTTACATGTGGCATCCCACAGGGCTCAGTCCTGGGACCTCTCTTGTTCCGTATATATTTCTGAGACGTACTGGCTAACATAGGAGGAATATGGCTGACCATGTTTGCAGATGACTGCAAACTGTGTGCCATAATTGACTCCCCAGCTGGCACAAACATCCTCAGAAAGGGTCTCACAGAGATGGATGACTGGTGCCAGAGCCATGGCCTACAGCTACCTTCCTTTAGATGCATAGTCATCACCTTTGGTACTAACATCATGCCCACACATTACCACATAGGTGATGATACATCACATACGGTGTGTGTGATTTGGGGACATGAATACTTAGTACTCTCGCCTTTGACATTCACGTTGCCAATGTTGTTGGACACACCTTCTATATAGCCCACCTTATCCCATAGGGTTTTATATCTAAGATCAGGTGGGGTCATTGTGCCCCTATACTCATCAGGCCCATGCTTGGATACAATGCCCCATTTTGGATGTACCTTACCCCAACACCTGCAGCAACTAGAATGTCCACAAATGTACCTGACCATGTGGATCTAGGGACTCACACAGATGGTATGCGCAGTTTGCCTATGGTGACCCCAGCTCTCCACAGTTGCTTACTGCATACTTGGATGCAATCTGTGCCTGTTGTTTGAAGCCATGTCCATCACAGCATTGATGGACAGGCTCCACATCAGGATATCAAAGTCCCTTACAGCTACACGCTCCAGGGACAGGTACGTCAGCAATGATGTTAATAGGACATGCTGGAGGGGCAGAGTCCCATCCCAGAGGCTCCACTCACTCAGGAATGAGATCACAGTCCCACATACGCAGAGACCCACACTGACCACCTACAGGTGACATCTTCACAGGTGGATGGGTGATCGTATGTTTAGCCCTGGGATATGTTCTGGGTCCCTGCTAGACAGAGGCAGAATGAAATGAACATATGTGGGATATCTTGTGTGACCTACTATTCACAGGCACAGTCTACTAATCTAGCAGGGTTGCAAAATACAAACACACTGTGGCTAGGCTTCTACATACCCTAGGGCAGATAGCCTAGTGTCAACCTCTGAACCTATGCTAATTTCGGGATGCACATTGTTCAGTGATGGTACTGATTGCAGGTTTTGTTTCTTCTTTGCTTTCCCACTTTCTATGAACAATCTAGGTATCTGCATAACATATTTGATTATGACAGGGTTTCACTATATTATATATGTGTCTGTTATATCACTGTGTGCACATGGCGGATTGGTGAATAGTGCGAGGTTCCTGGGTTGACACATGCAACTGACATATATGTGTGGCTCACTGCTGTACTCAGACATGCCCTAAGTGTGTGAGCATGCCCAGTTCAGACTTTCACTGTTTTGTTGCCTGACATTTGTCTCAAATATTCCAAGTGTGTGAGCATGCCTAGTGTGACCTTGCAGTATGTTGCGGTCTGAGGTCAACTACATTTGTTGATGATTGTGAACATTACCACTATTAACATTTATACTATATGTGTGTTGAATATCAGGTTCTATTCTTACTGCAGGCCTCACCTTTGTGTCTTAACTCACCAGGGATTATGCTATGCCTGCAAGGTTTCCATGAGATACTTTGCATTGACTTATCTACATTTTTTCATACAAGCTGATCACTGACATACTGTCATGGTTTAGTGGTTCTGTACTATGACTATAGTGCACTGTATCCTGGGTTCGAGGACAGTCACTGCTTCATATTTTCATACATGGCAGAACAGACTACTTCAAGAAAAGTGAAGCAAATATGAACATGTTAACCTGATTTTGCTGAACTATGCCCACATTTGACCAGACTTGCACAACATTGCTCAATGTTGATCAACATTGCTGAACAGTGCACAATACTACTCAACATTGCCTGTAGTTGTGCTACTTAGTGTGTGCAATTTTGTTTACATATACTAAATAGTGGTGAGAGCTGTTTAGCACTGCTTTATATTGCTTAACACATAGCAATCATGCCTCAGGTGGTGCTGCAGGGCTGCCTATGTCAGATGCACCTTTTACACTCCCTATACATGTTTTGTTAACAGGTAGTGTCAAGTTAGGCATCCCTTTTATTATATGTGCGAGGCGGAGCGAGCTATCATTTCCAGGTTTCCTACTGAGCCAGTGTATATGCTATGTGTTGCCTCTTTGCCAAGGCCAAAGCATACTGGGCACGCCTCCTTCTGCCTACTGGGGCAGACTCAGGTTGTTCCTCCAACGAGTCATGCTCTGCCTATGATAGCCTTGGCAGTGGTGGGGGGCTGTTGTGCCCAGCCCTATGCTGCTCCTGCTGCAGCTGTTTTTGCAGGATCATATTGTGTAGCATAGCACATACCATGACTACTTGGGTACATGTAGTTGGTGAGTACTGCAAGGCTCCACCAGATGTGTCCAAGCACTGGAACCATGACATGAGCAGCCCAAACACATGCTCGATTACATTTCGTGTTTGTGCGTGTGCCTCATTATGGCATTCCTGTTCAGGTGTGTGTGCATTTCTGATGGGTGTCATAAGCCACGGCTCAAGGGCATATCCAGCATCCCCCACTAGGTGACCATGAGGGATGTCCCCATTGGCAAATGCCTGGTACAGCCATGTCAGATGCCAGATATGGGAGTCATGGTAGCTTCAAGGGCAGCCAGCACACACATTAAATTATTATGCCCTGGGCATCACACACGACCTGGCAGTTGATGAAGGGTAACACTTGTGGTTATAGTAGACCCTATCCCGCTCACCAGCTGGTGCTTTGATGGGAATGTGCGTGCAGTCTATTGCACCCACTACCTCAGGGTGCGTGCAGTCTATTGCACCCACTACCTCAGGGTATTCCGCTATTTGCTGTAAGTGACGCATATTGCTGGCCAATACCTCACGGGAATTGGAGAAATATACATGCTCACTGACATGTGCTGACATGGCATTCAGGAACTGGTGCAATACCCTGGATGCTGATGCCTGTGAAATCCCAATCATATTGCCAGTTGGTCTCTGGAAGGTACCTGTTGCTAATATTCTTAGGCCAACACATACCTTGGTTTCCAATGGGATGGGTTCCCCTCTGTTGGTTGTGTGTGTGAGGCGTGGCCTGCACAGCTCAACAATTTGCTGCATGAGGTCTCTGTTCACTCTATAGCGCTCCACTATCTCCAGCTCATGCAGCCCCTGGTAGGTTACCCTAGGCCTGTACACTCTTCAACCCACAGTCTCCTCACTGTGGGTTGCTCAGCAGCATTCGCATTGTCACCACCCTTAGCATGTTGCATATGTCGCCGTATAACAGCAATGGCAGCCCCTAACATTTCTTTGTCTCAGTAAAGCCTTTTCAGTTTTCACTTCTATTAGCTTACTGCAGTGTTGCAGTGTCTGAGAAAAACATAGTGGAAAGTAGTTTGCTGAGTTTTAAGTGCTGGGCTGGGCTAGTGTACTGCCTGTGTAATTGCCTGATTCATAGGTAGGTACTAGGCTATCTGCCCGAAGACATTTATAAGCCTAGTCAGAATGTGTTGGCTTTCGCCGCCCCCTTAGATTAGTTCCCTGTGCCTCTGTCCAGCACAGCCACTGAAGTGATACCCGAGGTAAACTTTCTGTTTCCCATCCACTCGTCAAGATTTATTTTGAATAGTGTTAGCGAGGAGCTCTGCCTAATATAGATTGGGATCTTGTTCCAAAGCATGGGAAGTCTCTGGGACAGGAATCTATCCCTCCAGCACATCCTATTTATTGTTGTGGTGAGGTTTAGATCCCTAGAGCGTGTGGCTCGCGGGGATAAGGTTTTCTTTAGGTGGAGCATGTCCATCAATTCTGGGTTGGACATGGCCTTGTATGTCAGGCAGAGATCACCTCTGAAAAGGCGGTATACAACCGAGTACAGCTGTAATTTCTTCAATCGAGCTGCAGAGGGCTTCTGTTTGAGGCCAGTGATCCTCTTGGTGAGGTACTTCTGTGGTCTTTCCAGCTGTTGCAGGTGTCTTGTAAGGCACATCCCAAATGTGGCGTTGTACTCTATGACGGGTCTGATGAGTGATGAGTAGAGGGGCACAATGACCTCTTTTGATCTGGATGCGAACCCTTTTGTGATTAGGTGGGCCATGTAGAAGGATTTTCTAACCACTTTGGCAATGTGATTATCAAAGGTGAGATTACTATCTATTTGGGTCCCCAGATCCCTTGTTACGTCTTAGTACCACCTATGTGGTAGTTTGTGGGTACTTTGTTTTTTCCAAAGGGGATGACTATGCACTTTTTGGCATTTAGCTTGAGGCCATGATTTTCACACCAGGTATCTGTCTCAGTGAGATCCTTTTGGAGGATGCCTGTGTCAGTCAGAGAGTCAATTACAGCCCCTAGTTTGCAGTTGTCTGCGAACTTGGTCAGTCATAGTCCTCCTGTGCTTGCCTGTACCTCTGAGAAGTATATGCCGAACAGGAGGGGTCCTAGGACTGAGCCCTGGGGAACTCCACTTGTAACCGGTTTAGAGTCAGACCTAGCTCCTGCAACTCTCACCATGTGGGTTCTGTCACTGAACCAGTTGGCAACCTATCTTGTGATGTAGGGGTTTATGTTCAGGCTGGTGAGCTTGTCTATAATACCAGAATGGGGAATGGTGTCAAAGGCCTTTGAGAGGTCTAGGTAGGCTGTGTGTACCACCTTTCCCTCATCTATAGCCTTGGTCTCAAAGAAGTCCACCAGGTTTAGGAGGCATGATCTGCCCTTAAAGCCGAACTGAGTAGGGTCCAGTGTTTAGAGGTTTCCAATGTCTCTGTTAATGAGTTCCATGATGATGCACTCCATAGCCTTGCAGACCAAGCTAGTCAGGCTTATAGGGCGATAGTCCCCGGGGTCTGTTGTGGCTCCACCTTTGTGGAGCGGAATAACTGCTGCTGTGCACCACTCTATGGGTACTTAGCCTGTGGAGAGGCTGAGTTTGAACAGTGTGTTTAGGTGAGGGGTTAGTTTGTCTTTGAGCTCATGTAGGATGCAGCCTGGGACACCATCCAGTCCCATTGATGCTGTGTTTTTGGCTTTGGAGAGGGCTGTTTTAACCAGAGTGTCTGATTTCAGGGACTCTACATTCTTCTGCTATGGTTATGGGCTCTCTTGGGGGTGAAGATTGCGCTGAACCTGTCTGCCAGGATGTTGGTGATATCGGTCGGTTCAGTGTATTTTGTGCCATTCTGCACCAACTCTGAGCAGATCTGAGCATTGCCACTTAGATTCTTGACATAGCTAAAGAATGCCTTGTGGTTATCTTTGGAGTCATTGGCAATTTTTCTTTCAAAGCTCGCCTTGGATGATTTTCTTTCAAAGCTCGCCTTGGATGATTTTATGAGGGATTGTAGTTTTGTGCTGATACTGATCAGGGATGTCTTCCCTTTTTGGGATTTTACTCTTTTCTGTACTAGTTTCCTCCTTCTATTGTATAGCTTGTTTGGGCTATTTTTACATTTTAATTTCTTATACATCAAAATGGCCATCATCAGGACGGTCATAAATGGCATGATTTTAGTTTTCATATCCTTTCTCTTTTTTCCAACAATAAATTGACATAGATTGGACTCAAACATATGGTATTGTTCCATAACTGATCATTTTACCCATTTCAATGCAGAGGGATTGTGACCACAAAAATGTCTTCGGAGACTGTTCAACGTCTTTGAGTTAGTGTTCATGGGTTATAAAAAAGGTTTTACAGTGACACTAGAAGCAATTCAACAATGGTATAGAGGTAGCCCACTTACCTTGTGCAGAAGTCTGTAAGTTCTATTCTCAGACTTGGCAAATTGATTGCTGACACTGCATTGTAGCATTGGGTGGGGGGGGGGGTGCTGAACTCCTGAGCATGTTGCCTTTCAAATGAAATGTTAGACTAAGATCCCTTCTTCTTATATTGGTCATCCCATGACAACTACTGACAAGAGTAGGGGAAGTTTCCTGATGCCCTGGCTAAATTTCCCCTAATAGTATACATACAAGATGCCCTGGCTAAATTTCCCCTAATAGTATACATACAATTTTGAATCTCTAATGAAAAGAGGCCACCTGACCAGTGGAATTAACCCAGTCAAAAAGAATAAATAAAAAAAATAAATAAATAAAATGAAAGATATGAGAACTACAGCCGACAATTTTGCACTGAAATGACAAAAGTAGTTGCCTAAAGTTCAAGTAATAGACTACAAGAAAGGCATAGGAAAATAGCACATGGGACTACAAAACTGCCAAAAACTGGGATCTTACAGAGAAGACATGCACGTGTATTTTACATTAAAGCCCACATCAGCTAGTAAATGGGGAAAATCCAGCTCTGCTCAGTGTTAATTGATAATGCAACTGCACTTGAAAGCAATTCAAAGAATGCATGGCAGGACAGCATTTGCATTACATGCTGCATACAAAGCATTTGCTAAAGTAAAATACTGAGACATGAGTCATAGTAGAAGCATACATATGAAAGATACTGGACTAGGAACAAGGTATATTTTAAAATGTGTAGACTGCACAACGTGGAAAAGGGTCATGCACTTGTCACTGGATACAATGCAGTAGTTGTGTTTATCAGACACAGCATTTATTTGTGTATGTACACAGTCTGAGACTAGAAAATGTTTTTGTACAAGATAGTGGTGGAAAGAAGTTCTCCATATGGAGACCTACGACAGGCCCACAAACCGAACTTACCAAACTCTAAATCACACTGAACAAAATCAGCTTTCAGTTTATCGACTGTTACAAGACCTCTTCCATGACTTCAGAAATCCATGTTGTATTCCTAAATTTAAATTTGAAGGTATTTGAATCCATGACTTTCTTAATGATATTCCATTTTGCAGCACATTAGCTTAGGATGCCACAGAAGCACCCCCAGTGAAGGTGTCAGAAAACACACATACTTGATGGGGAATTTAATACATTTGCACACTGATAACAAGGAAAGAAAGACAAGCTTCACAGGATTTTAACCCATCTCTGTCCTATTGATATTTCATTTCCAGGCCATTAGTATGGCGAGCAACCAAAAGCACACATACATAATATCATGGATGAACTTCCATCAATAACAACTCCATCACTTCTGGGAGACTTTATCTACCCATCATCTGACTTGAGTAACCACACCTCCAACATAGGATATGCTCAAAATGTTTAGCCCTAATAAATGCAATTTCAATGGATTCGACTGTTACTAGCCCAGCTAAAGAGCAAAATATTCTTGACCTGGTATTTACAAATGCAGTGTCAGCATGCAAAACTATATTAGTAACTCCCTCTCTGATTAAGTTGGACCACAAGCTAATTACCTTTTCCCTCAAACCTTCTAAAGCCAATTTATAGGAATTCAAAGACTTACACTGCACCAACCTCTTGAAATTATACAATGAAGTCTTGAAATTTACTTACAACATTGCCCTAGACTTTGCCTCAGCAGATAGAGTCTCAGTGGAGTCTTATACCCACATAAATAACTGTACAAAATCCACACTCCTATCCAGATCCAAACAAAATGGGAAATTAAAAAATAAACCATCCTGGTGGTTCACCAACATAAATTAAATCTACAATAAAAGGAAAAAATGAGTATACAGCACTTCTAAAGAACAAGTAAAGGAAAATGTTAAGATTTTGACTAAGAATTTTAGAAGGCCTATTATTATTTTTTTATTTATTTTATTACATTTGTTAACTGGGGAAGTGTGACTGGGCCAGAAGCCTGTTTTCAGCAGAGGCCCAGGGAGAAAAGCTCCAAAAACAGTACAATATATTCTTTGAATTATACAATAGTAGTTCAGCTTACAGTTCAATTCTCGGCTGGAGCGCCTTCTGTGTGGAGTACGCACGCCCTCCCCACGTTAGAGCGGTGCATGCACGAATGGGCACGCCTCTGCCAAAGGCCTGGCATTGAGCTGGCACCTCGGCACCGTGAAAATCCACTGCCAATCACCAGCAGACTGGAGCTCCGCCGTGGCAACCCCCAACCGGGAAAAGCCGCAGGAACAAAAAAGTTCAGCTTACAGAATTCTAAGACATTAGATCAACTAAAAAGTATGGTTGTGTACACTTACCACAAATGTAGATGTTCCGATTGTTTTCACCTGCTAGCTCTGCTAGTACTCCCTGGTTAACTACCTGCTAGCTCTGCTAGTACTCCTTGGTTAACTTCCTACTATTTGTTGTGCTTCCTTTTCCCAGTTTCCACAGGGGGGCAGTGCCGCGCACACATGCTTACACGGGCTACAACTTGCTTATTCTTGCTAACACGCGTGCACACAGGTGCAAACGCGCTTACACAGGTTTCAACATCCTTACACTTGCTTACTCCGGCTTAAACACGTGCACACATGCTTACTCGGCTTTACAGGCGCATACACGGTGCAGGGATTTCTACAAGAAACTTTGGTGCTGTTCACGGCATACACCTTCATTTTCTTGCCTTTAGATAGGGTACCTGTTGACACACCTCTTCCAGTGATTAGTATCTGACAGCAGACACATGCCACTCTACTCCAATGAGCTTCACTTCTCTCAGATTCTTCCCTTTATGATGTCACCTATCTTCTACTCTGTTACACCCCTTATCCGACTCCTACACTACACTGACTGTGCTCTTTTGCTATGTAAACTTGTGATTCACTATCCTTACCCTCATTTGCATAGGATTGCCTACTAATGCTTGGTTACAACTCTTCCCCCCCTTAGCAACCTCTACTCGGTAGCCATGTTGTTTTTGGACTGCCATTCCCTTGCATTGTATATTGGGGATTACTGTAAAATCCACATTTCTGCATTTTAATTATTGGTTTTCTGGTTTTTACAGCGCACCATGTTTGCGCGGCGCTGCACTACGCTTAAACATCGGCAATCAGGAAAAAAAACATTGGCATGCTTCCTCGACTGGATGCATCCTTTTTTTCGAGCTTTCACGGCTCCGTTTTGCTGTTTGCAGAAACGTACTCAGTTGTCAACGGAGTACATTTCTGCAAATAACACTACTCTTACTCGGACAGGTTAGGGTTTCCTGAATCGAAATTTTACCTCATTTGCATGCCTTTCAGCAGCAAATGAGGTAATTTGCAAATCCTAGCCCTGTCCGTGTAAGGGGAGTTTTAGGAGCTCTCTTACACGCTCCTGCCGGCTGTTCCTGGATCGATAGGAAGACATGTTGGCTGCATGGAGTCTTACTCTACTCTTAGACTCCGTGAAAGCCTTCGTGAATCTGGCCCAGTGTTATGATTTAGCAAGGATACCTTTTACATTTACTTGAATCAGAGATGTTTCTTCAGGTGATACTTGAAGCTTTTAAGATCAGATACCACTTTGATGTCCTCTGGAAGTGAGTTCCACCAAGCTGGAGGTATTTTGTGGAAGGTACTTTCAGTAGTCGTAAGCTTAAATGAGAGTCTTACTACCTGAACAGGGGTCTATATTACAAGCACGAAAGAACTTTTCAGCGAATACAAAAACAGTGACACATATTCCGCAAACCGTGAAAACACTGAATGCCTTAAACCGCAAAATTCAAAATCTCAAATTGTCATAGTTGGCCAACCCCACCGCCCGCTACATACTACCTACCCAAATAAAATAAATAAATCACATATATACACTAAACAAAACCCTACTTCTAACCCTACACTAAACCTTGCATACATTACTATCTATGCACTTACCTTAACCTGCACCCTAACCCTAAGGTCCGTAACTATTGCACACTTACCTTAAGGAGCTATACCACAGAAGGGCCAACTATGACGATTTGACATTTTGAATTTCGCGCTTCAGGACGATTGGTGTTTTCACAGTTCGCTGAATGTGTGTTGACGTTTCCGTATTCGTGTAAGTGGACCTTCACAGTTCTAATGGGGAACCCTTAACAGTATCACTTCTGACAATGTGGATCCGCTTTCTGATGTTTAATACATTTTTTAATGGTGAGATGTAACTTTCAAAGAGAAACTTAAAAATCTGAGGCGCAAGCAGGAGAATCAGAGTAGCTAATGGCAACCATCTTACTTTTTGTAGCACCATGTTACAGCTACAGGGATGGTCATTTGAGTTTGCAGGTGATATGATTCTCAGTATCTTGTTTTCTGTTGTTTGGATCAAGGAGATGTTTTGGGCAGAGTTAGAAATAATGATAGGGAGGCATATTCCAGTAGTTAGAAATAATGATAGGGAGAGCATGTTCCAGTCTGGGGAGTAGGACGCTAATTACAATAGCATGCCTGGCTGCAGGTGTGAGCAAACTAGAAATTTTATAGGAGACTGAACTGAGCAAGCATGTCATGCACTTGTAATTAAATGTAAGCAAGAAAATTAAGAGACTCCGTAATGACCTCAAGATATTTCTGAGCGCGGTTATGATGGCACAGTGGGTAGAGCTGTTGCCTCAGAGCAAGAGTTTTCTGGTTTGATTCTCAGCTGTGGTGCCTTCTGTGTGGAGTCTGCATATCCTGCTTGTGTTCCTGTGGGTTTTCTCCAAGTGCTCTGGTTTCCTCTTACATTTTAAAGACATGCAATAGGTGGATTGGACACACCAAATTGACTATATGTGTGAGTGCGCTTGTGTGTGGTTTGGAAGAACTATGGCAGGGCTAGCCTCCGTGGTGGTGTATACATTGGTTCTAGATGATGGTTCCTGTTGATGTAACAATCCAACCCCATGTGTAAATATGTGCCAAGGCACCCCAGCTGAAAACTGAACCGGGAAACCTCTTTCTGTAAGGTGACAATGCTATCCACTATGCCACCCAATTTATGCAGCTTATGACAATGATTTAAATATTTAATATTTATAGAACTATTAGCCACTTGGCTCTGTAAAGCATTTCTAGATATGATGATGTCAATTTTCATTCTATCCTCAACCTGTGAGTTTGGTTCATATCCTCGGAACTGACTTGGCCACTACCACAGCTTGTGGTTACCAAAAAACTCTCGAGCATATCCATTACTCACAATGCACCTATCCCAGTTACCTCAGATCTCGTTTGCCGCTTTTCGTGTCCGACACGGTGCCAATTGCTCGAGCAGATAAATTATTCCTTTTATACATTCAACTCTTTCAATTCTTTAAAAAAAAAAAACTTTACTGTAATTTCCTTGTGTGTGTGTGTGTGTGTGTGTGTGTGTGTGTGTGTGTGTGTGTGTGTGTGTAGAAAAGATATGGCGGAAAAGGAAAAGGCTCCATCTGGATGTAAACTTTGTCAGAAATGTGGACATAAAATACCCTTTTCTGACATGCAGTCTTTATGTGTTTACTGTTTGGGCCCCCTCCATCTTCAGGATTGCTCTATTTGTCATTCCTTTAGCCACAGAGCTCTTATCAAGTGGAAAAATAAATAGACCTTAAAAGGCCAGCTTCTGTCTTTTTTCAGCAAGACGTTATCTAGAGCTGGTTCTTAAAACTCAAGAAGCAAATCTGATTTTTTTAGTCCATCTTCTTCATCGTCTTCCAAAGTTTCTGAGAAGATGAAGAAAAGAAGTTTGTCACTGCTGACATCTCCATTGGTCCCATCTTCAAAAAAGAATAAAATGTTGGCTCCATCTTCCCCTTCGGAAACCACAACAAAAAATTCAAAACATTGGCTCTGACTGTTTCATCAGAATCAAGAAAGAATAAGTCTACTTTTGGAACCGACTTGCTCTTTGTTTCCTAAAATTACAGGTTAAGGACAAACTTTGGTGCAGAGATCCTTGGATCTGACACCACAGTTACAGGATTCAACAAAAATTCTGCTTCCAAGAACAAGTTATTCACCTTTCATTGACCCCTTTCCAGACAGACTTGCATCACCATTCTTACAGCGACCTAAATCACCTTTTGTGATGTCAGCCTGTTCCTCTAAAAGTCTAACCAAAGATGACATGGACAGACTGGTGAGAAAAATCCTTTGGGCGCAAAGTATGACAGGATCCACCTCAGTTCCTACCTTGATGGGTCAAGGATTCCATTCTTCAGCTACTCCCCCTTTACTTCCTCCTTTAACTTCACTTGAAGGATTATAGGCTACAGTTCTGAGCTATCCAGTGCTGTCTATGTCAGAAGCGAAGATATCTTTAGCTTCTGAACCAGTTATTGCTATGAGCTCTTCAGTTCATTTGGAACCAGAGACATGTCACAGCCATATCTGTCCTGTTGGTTCTGAGGGACTAGAGTCAATTCCTATGTTTTGGAGCCTTCTCTGCACCTCAGAGCTTTGGCATGGATCAGCTCGGCTCCTGCTTTGAGAGGGATCTCTTTGGAGTGTGAACTAATCTTGGTTCCCAAACCTAACCTTTTGGATCCGGGGTCCCTCCCTTCTCTGAGTGGATTAGCTTTTGAGGTTATGGAGAGAGCTATGACTGTAGCAGTTAGTCATTGGCACCTTCCTACTCAGAACACACATCCCTGTCATGCCTATATTCAGAGTCTTAACCATTACCTCCACAAGGAGGGTGAGTACCAAAACCTCAGGAGTCCCAAAAGGGAATATCCTGTTCTTCTGTTACTTCCCCAGATCATCCCACTGAGGAGGTTCCTAAGAAGAAGCAGAAGTGCAAGAGGAAGCACTTGGATTCCCTGGACGAATCTATCATAGAAGACACTGACTTCGGTGAGGGCAAAGAATCCCCAGGATCATCTCCTGATGGTGTCTTCTTTGGAGACATCCTAGAAATCTTAAAATAGAGAGGTGATTGGAAGTCCAGTAATCCTTCATCTGAGGAGTTTGTGTACCTGCAGGCTTTTGGTACCCACCCATCTACCTCCTGGGTGATACCACCCACTGATGAGCTCATTGAGTTGATCTCTCAGCAGGCATGAAGACCCAAACACCACTGAACCCATTCCCTGGAGATCTGACAAAATTATCACTGCCCCAGAGGATAAACAACTCTGGTTAAAAGGTTTGCCTGTTGATGCCATGGTTGTAGTGGCAGCAACAAAAAAGGAACTAGCTGTGGAAAGTTCCTCTATCCATTTACCCAAAAAGGAGTCTCAGGTGATGGATAGGTTTGGGGAATGGGTTTATGCTTCAATGACCTTTGCATTACAGTCCTTGAACTGCTTGGCACATTTCACCAGACTGCAGAGGGATTTGATTAAGGTGCTTTCAGATGCACTTTTAGGATCAGTTTCTGAAGAGGTTCAGGAATATGTTGTCTCTCAATTGGCTACCCTACAGTCCATATTCAACTCATCCATGCTCATTTTTCATGCAGCTGAAGGCATGACAAAAGCAGCAGGTTCAGGCCTTACCATCAGGAGACACACCTGGTTGTGCTTATGTGATTTTGCTGAGCCCTTTAAGTCTTCATTCATCACTGCTCCCTTTGACAGCCTGTCCTTGTTTAGTCCTAAAGTTAAAGAGACTTTGTCCAGGTGTGAGAAAGATGGAAAGACCCTGTCTGCCGTGGGTGTACATTTTTCCACTGTTCAACGATCCTTTTCAAGGAATCAGTGAAGTAGTGGAAAGATGTAGTTCAGAAAGTCCCAAGGGTCTTTTCAAGACACATGTGGAGGTGGTTCTCCCAGGGGCAGAGGGGGAACTTCCATGGAAGACAGCACCCTTGTGGCAGAGGAGGCCCACAAAACCAACGGTCCAGAGATTCTTTGGTAAACCATTTCAGTGCTCCTCTGGAGGCAGTCAGAGGTTGACTTTCCCCGTATGAGAGAGCCTGGCTAGAAGAAACATCAGATACCTGGGTGCAGAGGATCATTTCCAGAGGTTATATTCTACCATTTTCCCTTCCACCCCCCATTTGCAAAAGAATCCCTGATGTCCCACCCAATCAGAGGGAACAAGCAGTACTACAAATTCAAAGAACTGCTAGAAAAAAAAGAGAGAGTCATCCAAAATGTCCCACTAGACCAGAGAAAATTCAGAACTTACTCAAGATTCTTTTTAGTACCAAAAAAGCCAGGGGACTGAACACCAGTTTTGGATCTCAGAGTTTTGAGCAAGTCAGTTCGATAAAGTTCTGGATGGTCATGGTTCAGTCCATTCTTCCATTTCTGGAACAGGATGACTGGATGTGCTCAACAGACCTCCAGGATGCATAAAGATGGACAGGTGATCCAGAAAGTTTCTCCATTTCCCGGTTGGGAGCCAGTCACTATAAATTCAGAGCTCTCCCCTTTGGTCTCACCACAGCCCCCAGGGTGTTCACAAAGTGCATGGCAATAGTAGCAGCTCACTTGAGACTGCTGGGATTCCAGGTGTTTCTGTACTTAGGCAACTGGCTCATTACTTCTCTGACCAGGGATCAATTGTTAGAAGCAAGAGAGCAGGTTCTCCAGACATGCTTCTATCTGGGGATAACCATAAACTATATAAAATCTCACCCTGAATGAACACGGACCTTAGAGTTCATAGGAGCTATCCTGAACACAAAGACAACAATAGCCTCTCTTCCCCCACTGAGACTAGAGAAAATCAGGTCACAAGTCATGAGATAAATCAACAGCAAGAAAGTATCTGCATGCTTAATTCTACAGGCCCTGGGGTCCATGGTGGCAGCTATAAGTTTAGTCCCCTTAGCCAGATTTCGCATGAGAATTTTACAATGGCTGCTTGTGAAGCAATGGTCAATACTATTCCAACCAATGTCAACTCTGATTGACATCACCAGCATTTGCAAGAGAGATCTCAAATAGTGGATTCAATCGGATCAAATTCTACAAGGCCATCCTTTCACCCCCTCACAACCCAAGGTCACAGTAACCATGAACACTTCCCAGTTAGAGTGGGGGGGGCATTATCTGGGGAACACTGTCCAAGGCACTTGGTCCCCCATAGAGGCCAATTTGCATATCAATGTCTTAGAGATGAGAGCGGTGATTTTAGTGTTGCAGGCATTCCAGGATGCTCACCCTTCAGGGACAATTGTGATTCAAATGGACAACATGTCAGTAGTTTGGTACATCATCAAGGAAGGAGGAACCAGATCCTATCCCTTCTGTCTGGAAGCTCTCACTGTGTAGTAGTGGGTGATCTTATCCAACCGCTTTCGCATAGCGATTCACATTCTGGGGAAGTCCAATGTGATATATAAACTGAGCAGATGCATATTGCTGCCACATGAGTAGTCCCTCAATCCAAAAGTGATGGAGAGAATATTCTTGTCTACAACTGCCCATCCGGTCTCCTTTATGCCTTTCCTTTGACTCCTCTACTTCCAATGTTTCTACAGAAAGCAATCAGATTGAAGAGCAAGGTAATCCTCATTGCACCTTATTGACCTCAACAGATTTAGTTTTCCTTCCTTTGGCCTCATCTAATTCACCAACCTTGGATTATGGACCCGTTTCCAAATCGTCTGCCCCATCCAAAGGCATGATCCGCCCGGACATCTTGAACCTCAAGCTGACAGCTTGGTTTCTCCAATTCCAATAAAGGACAACAACGGGGGTTCTATTATTAAATGCTCAACCTCTCTGCCCTTTTTTCCTCCATATTTACAGTCCCTGGTATGAATAAACAATACAGCATTTAAAATATTTTAAATTGACTGTTTCTCTCCACTAGAACAGAACCTTACTGTACTGTGGTGGTTTCAAAAAAAATGTTATCCTGCCCTAGAAAAGCTTGCTGCAATCTCCAATTCATTTTGTCATCAAGGCCAATGAATACAGGTAATTTTCTAGCCAATTCCCTTCCCAAAATGACATCACCACGACCATCCTAAAAAAAAACACCCATGCTGTGATATCACAGCTCCCTGGTCCTTCCACTACCTATACAGGAAGTAAAGGCTAGAAACAAGGAAACAGTACATGAATCAAGTCTCCTGCTGCGAGGTGTCAATGACAGCAGGTAACAGCTCAAACTACCCTTAGCACTTTGACAACTAGGGAAGTTAGGTGTGAAGGAGGATGGGAGATGAGTCAAAGTAGTACAATTCAGGCTTCATAAAAGACTACAATTTAGCCATTTTAAAAAGAAGCTGCAGTAAAAAGCACTTGAAAGTCTGTTCTGTGGCATTTACACTGTGTTTTAAGTAGTCATTGAATGGCATGAAATGTTACTTAAAACTAACCGACTGAAAGACATCAGTGTATGGATGCAAACTCAATGCAGTGATAGAGCTTCAGGAAGAAAGAGGGCTGCGTGATGTAATTTTTTTTTTACAGATAAGCACTGCATTGTGGGATACTTAGAGGCAGACTAAACAATTAGGATCACTTCAAGATGCTAGACCCAATGTGGTCAGACTCAGAAATTATGTATAAAAATATTTAATACCTGTAAATAGTCACAGAGTGGTGTGAAAATGTAGGAAACACCAAACCATGATGAAATAAACATGTTTTTTGAGTTTGTGGGTGAGGTTCTCCTTTAATAGCCAGACAGTCTATACTCTCTTCACCTGTTCGAAACATACTTTTGGCCTTTCACAAACCATCTATGTGTAAACTTTACATTAAATGGAAAAGGTTTGTCTTCTGGGCATGTCAAAATAATGTTGACCCTTTTTCAGCACCTATTCATAAGATTCTCAAATTTTTAGCCTCACTATTCAACTAAAGGGCTTCATGTTCTACTATTAAAGTTCAGTTAGAAGGACTATCCAAATTTTATATTGGATTTGAAGACTCATCACTTGCTTCTCAAATTTTGTAAAGCTTTTTTGAGATACATTCTCTTAAAGCTTTCTTACAAAGATCCAACCCCTCCTTCGGACCTGAACTTAGTGTTGCAAGCAATCATACAACCTCCTTTTGAAACAGCAGCAAATTGTGATCTTAAGTTTCTGTCCTGGAAAGCTATTTTCTTAGCAACTATAACTTCTGCCAGAAGGATTTCAGAGATTCAAGCTTTGTTTTGTAAACCACCATATTTGATTTTTCACAAGGATAGGGTTGTACCAAGAACCAGTCCCTCTTCTACCAAAGGTGGCTTCAGAAGTCAGTATCAAACTATTAACCTACCAGTTTTCTTCCCCAAATTTGCTAATAAAGGTGAATATTGCTTACACTTATTACATGTTTATAGACAATTAAGGTTTTATCTTCACAGAGTAAAAGATATCAGAAAATCTGACCAGTTATTTATCTCTTACTCAAATGCAAAACTAGGAAAATCTGGGAGCAAAGTGACATTGGCTTGATGGCTAACAGATTGCATATCTCATCTACAACAAATTGGGGATTACTTTATTGAAACCTTTAAAAGCACATTCTTCTAGAGCTGTAGCGACTTCAGCAGTCTTCCAGTCTAGAACCTCAGCAGTAACCTGGGCTACTCCCCATACTTTCATTATTCCTTACAGAGTGGATCTGGTTTCCAGGTGAAGAGCATCATGCAGTTCAATGGTGCTCAAGAACATCCTTCCTTGATTCCACTCAGGGTCTAAGGTAGCTGGGTCTCTGTCCCACAGGTTGTGGACAGACTGAAAATTGACATCAGATAAAGAAGTTATGTACTCACCAGAACATTCCATCTGTGTTAATACTTCCTCAACTCTCCTCCCTCCAACCCACATAACTTCATTCCTAAAGGAATGGATGACTATCAGATTATCATCCTTGGTATATAACTACTATGGTTCCAGATATAGTCTCAATGAATGTCTTATGACTATGGTTCCAGATATAGCCTCAATGAATGTCTTACGACTAATCTTTCCTTTGGTCTATCAGCAAACTTGATTTGAGGTAACTTTGTGGGTAAGGGATAAGCGAGAGTTTTTGCTTACTACGAGCTATGGTAGCAGCCGAGTCGGTTCCGAGGATCAGAACTAAACCCACAGGCTGAGGAAGAATGAAAATGGACAATACAGATGAACATTATGGTGTATACATAGCTTCTTTTTTGGGTGAGTTTTTATGCAATTTTGTACATGCAGGTCAAATTTAAGATATCATCCACTATTATCCCTAATAATTTCCTATGAGAATTTCATTGGTTGTATTATTAAGAGAGGGGATTTTTAACTTAGTTTTTTTTCATGAGAGATGTATTTGGGTTAAATAGTAGTAGTCCGTTTTTTTTTGGGGGGGCAAGCATTAAGTTGTAAGCTGGAGTTTTCTGCCTATAGTATTATGGAGGCCTGTTGTGTTGATGTATGGACAGCGTTGGTGAGCATGTTAAAAGAGGAGTGGACCAATGATAGAGCCTTGCTGTACACCTGTGGTGACTAAAAGAGAGGGGGAAGTGCCATGTTTGGACAACAGAAGGGTACACAGACATAGTTAGGGTATTTGAAGTAGGTTTGCTGTGAGAAACTGTGTACAAGTCTAGAAATAAGGAAGAGATTAGTTTTCTATCTGTAGCTTTACTGACAGTATCTACAAAAGTTAGTAATATGGGAGGGACAGAAGCCATGCTGGATAGATGATAGGAGTTCTTTCTGGAAGAAATAGTTTAGTATTTTTTTAATGCATTTTAAGTATTTTGAAGAGGGGGGGATAAGATTGCTATTGGTCTAAAGTTAGGGATGTCTGTTGAATTTCTTCCTTTGTGTAGAGGGATAATGTGGGATTTTTTTTCTGGAGAGAGGGACTGTGGGATTTGTGGATTGACCTGTTTATAAGGATTGAGACACGATAGGCAATGCTATTGGCTGCTATTTTAAGGTACTCACTTAGAAGGTCATCAACTGAAAAAAAGCATGGTTTGATCGTAAGAATAGTGTTATATAAGATATAGGCACAGACTTGAAAGTGAAAGTGGATGTGGTGACATGGCTGTCGAGCAGGGCTGGAATGAGATGTTGGGGATTCCTTGCTTATGGACGCTATACAAGCTATGAAATAGAAGTTGAACTCCGTAGTTTCAAGTGGAGAGTTATTGGGAGAGGGATTAGGGAAGAATTTTTGTCCAGGATGTAAGATTTCTTTAATGGATGACCAGAACTGTTTAGGGTTTGTTTACTATTATTCTGAAAGTTGTTATAGTATAGTTTTGTCTTCATTTATTTGTTTTTTTAGTATGGTTGCGGAGCATCCTGAAGCTTGAGATAATCTGGTATTTTATATTTTTGACATTCTTTCAATGATTTTCTCCATCTTGCATTAGCAATCTACTCTTTTTGGATACTCAAACTGGATTATTTGTTTTTAGTCCCTTCCTTCTAGGGGGAGGAATGCTATTTAGGAAAGTTGTACTGAACCTAAGGGGAGGATTTTTAGATTGTTCCAGTATATATATATATATATATGATGGGATAGGAATGAAAATTTCTGGGTTAAACTTGGACAGGTTGGGTATTGTTTTATAAACATGCTGTTTTTAGCAGATGTGTGAGCTGTCTGGTTTTGTAGATTGGGAGATGGTCACAGAGAATCTCACATTCTTCCCGTGGTGGTGAATTTTCTACTATTTGATACTAGTATCCAGTCAAATAAGGAATTTGATGTCATGCTACAATGTGTGGGGCTATTGATTAGTTGTGTGAAACTGTAGAAGCTCATGCTAGATGCAGTGGAGCTAGAGGTTATGTTCAACCAATTGATATTAACATCACCTAGAACTATTTTTTCCTGTTGAATTGTTATAGATATTCAATGTATGACATCTAGTGCAGCTGTATTGTCACCAGGAGGGATGCAAACGACAGCAATAGATATTTGTTCAGAAAGCAGTAAGAAGCTCTGCTGAACTGAGTGCTGGTGTTGGTTTACTGTACAGGGAAATGTGGTAAGTATTGGGAAATATTAGAGCAACATCACCACCTTTTCTCTTATACACAGTCAATATGGACGATATTAAAGCTGGGCGTGTAATTTCAGAGTCCTTTACGCTGGGTTTAAACCAATTTTCAGTTATATTGAGAAAATCAGGTTTATGTTAGATAATGTGGGTAAGTGGTTCAGTAGTTTTATTTTTTATGCTTCCAATAGTTACGGCATCAAAAGTTAGATTACTGGGGTGGAGGAGTAGACAGTTGTGGGGTTAGGGAAGCATGTGGGAGGGAATGGTCTTCCCACCCTCAGATCAGTTATTAGACGGAAATCAATTTACAGCTGATATATGGCAATTAGCAAGGACTACTGCTTTGGGAGGGGAATGTCACAGCCACTTTCCAGCACAGGGCAGGCATAAACCTTAATGTTAAACTCGCTTATACTGCACAATGACAAATATTCTCAGTGAAAAGGTTTGAGAGTTGGGCCTTGTGGAAGAGCTCCTGCTATAATTTAGCCAGGGGTATATGAAATAACCACAGACTCAAAGGAAAGAAAAGAGAAAAACTCTATTAAACTGTAATATTATATGGAAGCAACTTATTCCTAAAGATGGAGGAAGCAGCATGGTGAGTCAAGGCAAGAGAATACAGGGTATTGTAAGAGTAGAAAGAGATGGTAAGAAAGTTTATGAATGTAAGGTAAAAGTATGTTTAGCAGGAAGTATACTGACAGAGAAAACACAGTAATACAGTGTACACAGCAAATTATCAGAATATAGCACTACACTGATAAACACAATATATCATCTTCACTTAGTAAACGTTCATTCGATTAACCAATATGGCAAAACAGTGCTATATATACTGTTACAACAGCAAATTAAATTTCATACATACTTGTTAAAGGAACCAAGCTCAACATAAATAAAGCTTATCTGACCTGAATAAAACTGATACAAATGTAACATGCTACCAAGGTTTTTCATTGTTCTACAAGTCTTAGAACAAACAGAAATGTAATAACTAAGTAGAACAGGTTTTCTTTTATTTATTGACTGCAGAAACCAGGAAACTAGGCAGTCTAACTGGCATAAACAGTGTAATCTACCGGTCAAGAGAAAGGACAGCGGCCAGCTGAGTAAGTAAATTTGCTTACATCACAGAATGACACTATTCTCAGTGAAAATGTTTGTGAGTTGGACTTTGTGGCAGAGCTTCTGCAGTACTGGTGATAGTGGTGTGATGAAGGACGATGGTGACTTTGTTCCAGTCTTCAGTTAACAGTACTGTAGATTGGAACACTACATTTCACTTTAATGATAAAAAGTTCTGGTAGCAAGATAGTTTTTTGAATAAGTGAGTGACATTGTTAGAGAACCCACATGAGCTTAGTTTCTGTAGGAAGAAAGTACGGTCATCCATTTCAACATTTTTTTTACATCAAGGAAAAATGTCCACGTTTTTGAAAATTTGGTTGATTAGAGTATAAATGTCAGTGAGTACTATATCTGGGTTGAAAGCCATGCTGCTTAGAAGTCAGAATATTGTACTTTGTAATATAGTCTAAAATATGCTTGTAGAGCAGTTTAAGAATTTTTATCAAGGGGCAGAGAATGGCAATAGGCCAAAGGTGGCAATGATAATGCAGACTGGTACCAAAAACACATTTTCTTCAATAAAATGAAAACCACACCCAAAGCTGAAGGTAGCTGGAATAAATGCTACCAATCCAGATGAATAAAATCCAAAAGTTTTTATTGTAGATGAGAGAGAGCGCTTTCACAATGAACAACATTGCTTCAGATCAGACAACATACCCTCAAACAAGTGCCCTATATTTATATACATATGACAAAATTTTAAATAACCAATCTGTTCTCAGAACAAGTTAAGAATCAGTCATCCCATCCTAAAGGTACAGATACATAAAAAATGTAATAAAACAAACATTCACAATATACTAAATATAGTATAATAGTTCATACAATTACCAGACAAAAACATAACATAACCTGAAAATTTATTTCAACTCTTTAACATTTGGTAATAACATGAAAGGGAAAAAAAAAAAAAAAAGTGGTGGTGGGGGGGGTGGGGGGGTGGGGGATGCTGTCAGACCTGGATTATACTAATCACACAAGGTCAGTATTGGGGCTTTTCATTTCAGTTTTCTAGATTTCAAAGCTGGTTTTAGGAGGACAGAATCATTCAAGCCTAGCCCCCTGTGTGCACCTAGCCTCAGGATCCGCTGAATCTTCATAGACTCTGTCTGGTTTATAAGGTCACCCAGCCTGCTATTCACTTCCTGAACATGCAGTACCTGAAACAAGAAGGTATGCTCCTCATTTGTGGATAAAGTGTGTTTCGCTAAAGCACTATATTCTAAACCTCTCCTAGTGCAATATATATAATCCCTGATCCTTTCCCTGAGACGACAGACTTTCCAATGTAAAATCGGAAACATACCTTACAATGTGCAACATATATTACATTGACAGTCTCACATTCTGCCTTGACCTTAAGTTCCAACAAACATTCTGTGTCAGGGTGTTTGAAAAATCTAGATACATCCACATAGGCACAATATGCACACTTGCCACACTTATATGTCCCATTCATAACACTGGCTTCATGTTTCTTCTTCCTGGGATAGCACAGTTGTTGCTTCAAGTTTTGCTTATTTCTATATATAAACCCTGGTCCATCTCCGGCCACACTAGTAGTTTCTTTATCTACTAGAAGAATGTGCCAATAGTCCTGTATAATCCTAGTACACTTACTCACATCTATAGTGTATGGTAGGTCTAAAGGGGTCTGGCCTAGTACACTTACTCACATCTATAGTGTACGGTAGGTCTAAAGGGGTCTGGCCTAGTACACTTACTCACATCTATAGTGTATGGTAGGTGTAAAGGGGTCTGGCCTAGTACACTTACTCACATCTATAGTGTATGGTAGGTGTAAAGGGGTCTGGCCTAGTACACTTACTCACATCTATAGTGTATGGTAGGTGTAAAGGGGTCTGGCCTAGTACACTTACTCACATCTATAGTGTATGGTAGGTCTAAAGGGGTCTGGCCTAGTACACTTACTCACATCTATAGTGTATGGTAGGTCTAAAGGGGTCTGGCCTAGTACACTTACTCACATCTATAGTGTATGGTAGGTCTAAAGGGGTCTGGCCTAGTACACTTACTCACATCTATAGTGTATGGTAGGTCTAAAGGTGTCTGGGAGAAAGCTTTGTATTCTTCCCTCTGCTAACTAACCTTCTCTCTGAGTAATAAGGTTTAGCTTTACCTCTTCTGTCCTTCTGCACTTATTTATATGCCATATCTACCTCTTGGGCTGGATACCCACTAATCCCTTTTTTTTCTCTTTTTTCCCTTTCATGTTATTACCAAATGTTAGAGAAATATTTCATGTTAAGTTATATTTTTGTTTGGTCATTGTATAAACTATTATACTACATTTAGTATACTATAAATGTTTTATTACTTTCAGCAACACTACATTGTTTATGTATCTGTACCTTTAGGATAGGATGATTGATGCTTAATTTGTTCTGAGAACAGATCAGTTATTTTAAAATTTGTCACATTATATATATATATATATATATATATATATATATATATATACATACATACATACATACATATATACATATATACATAGACACACACACACACACACACACACACACACCGCTAGCAGCAGTTCCAAGAATAAGGATTTTTTTGGGGCCCAACTAGGTATTTGCCTGAAAAGTCTTGAAATAAGCAGACCTTACATAAAGACGAACCAGGAGACTTGAGCTGCTCATATTAACTGTGGCAAGAAAGATCTGAAGATGGTGCCATCCAATGTCCCTATCACTCATCTCCTGACTTCCATATGGGAATGAGCCTGCCAGGCTTGGAGAAGTAGGGTAAAGAGCTCTTGTAGTCAGGCCAGCCACAACACTTCCACAGGCAGGAATCCTCAAGGGTCAGTACTGTAACAGTGAATTTCAAAACATATTGCATACAGCAGGATTTTGCAGCAGTTATTCCACACTGCTAAATACATGCAGAATGCTTTTCCTCCTTTGCCTGCTGAACCAGCATTTAATTGTTTCCACCTGTTTGTACCACAGCTAAATGGCAGGACACCTGAAATTGTAAATTTAAGCTCTGGATAAGCTCTCTCACACCAGAAATGTATGCTTTATTATCCCACTGCTACTCAATTTATCACACAATGGTATGTCACATGATGCTACATTACAAACAAATCTTAACAACTTATAGGCAGTTACTGGGCATGCAATCCAGGAGAACTTTGAGGAGCTTAGCTCTATTTCCTACTGAACACCCAGTGCTGTCTGGTTAAGTGACTTAGTAAGAGCAGCACTGCAGGCAAATGGAGGCTTTGGGAATCAAAACCTGGACAACAAGAAACAACTCATTAACAGTTTAATATTCTTACTCCTTCGGCTACAGATGTAAAGCTATGCCAACAAGGAGCATCCTCTTGATATGCAGTAAAATGTTCTAACATTGAGCTAAACCACCCCTTTAAAACAACTTTCCAGAAAATGCCTTTATGTGGTGGGGGGGCTCTGCCCCCACACCACCTTACACATTATTATATTTACATACACAAATATATACATACACGTGTGCACACAGACACACAGACACCCAGTTGCACAACTGTGACCAAAGGAAGGCATCATTAACAGGTGCTAAGTTAGAGTCAACACCATGCGATATTGACTGTAGCAGGAATTGTCAAGTCTACAATGTTGACTGGTAATTACACCTCCTCCTCTATGTACAATAGATTGAGTGCATCTATTTTTGTAATGGCAGAAGGGGACTGTTTGGATTTAAAAGATTGCTAATATCACTACTTGCTAGATAAGCTGCAGATCCTGCTGAACCAGTAACTTATCTTATCTGTTCATTAATTATGGAAATGGGCAGATTGTAGGGGATGAGCTACATTCATCTCGTATCTTTTGTTAAATTTTGCTTTTTCTATGTAGGATGATTTTTGCATTTCACTAATGCATATTTAACATTTCAGATTACTTGTTTTCCCACCTAAGCAGTGGTGACATGTCATACCAAAGACTTCCTGTCTGTGCAGGTTTTGCCTTAGTTATTTTTGTGAAAATGTAGTGATAAGCATAGTCTTTTAAACAAATCTAAATATCATGAGAAATGTAAGTTTTAGTGGGTAAATTCATTATTCCTTCAGTTATAATAAGATTTTATAATTGTAAGGTGCCATCTTGTAAGGGATGCTAAGTGGAAAGAATAGGTTGATAGTTTAGAAACGGTCTTGATTGCTTCAATGACAGCTAATAAACTGTCAAACTGGTCTTTCAAATGATGCAATGAGCTATTAAGGCTGCCATGTAAATGTTTTTAAACTTTTGATACTGTCTTGCTTAAAGGCAGTAAAGAAAAGTTTATAAAAAATGTTTATTAATGGAACAACCTAATAATTTGCTACTATCTTTAAAAAAATGTATGACAGCTTTCAATCTGCATTAATCAAGTGCTCATACACAGCATGGGGAGGACCAAATGGGTAAATTGTTTGGGGCACCCAACTTACTTGCTTCCGCTCCACCTGATGTAATACTGGAGGTGTGACCTTATTTTGATGTGAAGCACTTAACTGAAAGCTGACTTTGTGGCATTAAAGGATAAAGCTGCATGTGTGACCTGAACAATTTAAGTCTGAGTAGCAGCTTGGGTACGGAGACCCAGGCAGATGGATGGGAGTGAACAACAGGGGCTGACTCAACCATTTCAGGGATGATTCTTTACTGACGGGGCTCCAGGACAGTCAGAGGCTTGCATGAAAGTTGATGGCTGAGGAATATAAACAAGGAATCCTAGGTTGCTGAAAGTATCTTTCAGGGTGTATTGTGGGGAGGGGTACTACGTTTCACACAGTGATTCAGTGCCTACATCACCACCAGGGTGAGGGTTAGGGCACCATTAGTACAATGAAAATGTCTTCATAGCCTTCACCCATAACGACGTGGGGTGCTGACTGGAGGGAAAGCTTGTTAACAGGAGCTGGGAGATAATCACATCATTAGGTTCCAAGCTTGTCAAGGATGAGCGATAACAGGCAGCATCAGGGACAGAGTATGAAGCATACAGCAAAGGTGCAACATAATTCATCTTGAGTAGATCTCAAAATTCAGTATGAACTGTGGAAGCTTAACTGAACAGGAGGTGACTTGAAATGACAAGAGGTAATAAAACAGCCAGCGATGCAAAGTGAGCAAGAGCAGAGACAGACGGAAGCCACAAAGGGGGAAAGGCAGTGGCAGGAGTATGAAATAACTATAGAACAGAAGCAGTACAAGGAGTGACTGCAAACAAAACTGACCACCCTTCAAGCATGTGAGAGAGTACCTCTAAGCTTAGTGCTCCATCTCCATGGCTGTTGAAATTGTGTCATCATGTGCTGGTTGATACAGCTCCACCTGATGTAATACTGAACAATTACTTACAAAAATTAAACTGTTTAAGTGAAATTAAGCAAGCAACCATTAGTATATTTGAAAGTAAAAGAATGAGGGTAGTCCTGTTTATCTCTCTGAAATTAGTCTTTTTTTCTTTGGCTGTATTTGTTTTCTGAAAAAGTAAAAAAAATAATGGAGTCCATTTTTTGTGCTGTTGCTAATATAAAGAAATAGTACGTAGGTGATGTTTTTGTGCATTTTTATTTGTAAGCAAAACTGAAAAAAGAAGAAACTGAAAAAAATAAAAGTGCATTAATTTGCAAGCAAGTTGCAGCAACATTTTTTGCCAGGTGTGGGAATTCATATTGGATGGTGCTGGGACTTGGAGCAGGCGCGCAAAGTACTAGCACTGTATACCTGCAGTACAAAAACTTTTTACCCCCCTAAGGGAAGTGCCATGTATTCAAATGAATCTTGGAACAGAATGGCTTTGAGTTTTCTGAAGGACTATGGTGCGGAAAGTGGTTTGAGAAAAAAAAAGATCCACTAATGTATACAAATGGGAAGAGGAAGAGAAAGCTGGCAGGGCATAGTACTAGGTAGTTTAGGTTTAGCAACTTGAAGAGGCACATTATATAACCGTAGGCAGCTACCCAGCACTGTTACTTGGAAGACTGGAGTATTTACTTGAGAATATTATGCTAATCATAAGTATATAGATGTTTTGGGTTGGACATACCTACTTTGAAGAGACAAGTTTTGCTATCTGCAGGTTATGAAGAATGCCCCTGCCACCCACCCCAAAACTGTTGGCTTTGTATTGAATTCTTAAACAAAGAGGTTGAGAAGAATATTAGTATTCTGAGTCTTAAAACTATGCTCAATGCAATTCCTCATGGAAAGGGTCTGTTCCACATTAATTGTTAATAGTTTTTTGTATAAATATATGTGATAAATACTGAATAATATCAAATTCGTCAAAAAACTTTTTGTATGCAGGAAGAAATATTTCTTAACTATGCTGTGAACCTCCTAGGAGAAACTTATTGTACGTGGTCCACATTTTGCCTATTTGTTGCACACTATAAAAAGCAGAGTTGCAAATCTGAGAAAAGTTGGGCTGACTTTTATTTGAATGCATTAACTAGTGTGTGACCCATATGCATATTACATCCTATATGTTTCATCTAATGCACATGTTTTATTACAAATGGTTTAATAAAATTCTGTGAGATGTGATTCAATAAAGTGCAGAAAGGTATATTTATTCACAGCTAGTGTGGTTCACGGTCTTTGGATACTAGGAGTTACAAGTTAATGTAGTCTACAGCGTCTTTAATACCTTGCAAATGCCCACTGTCATGTTGTATGCACATACTTTAGTTTGTGACAGCAATGATTCACTCTGTGTGCCATTTTTCTTTGTTTTTGTGCAGCCTTGGAGTTAGTATATTTAAGTAAGGGGGTGTAGGGGGCCTGACTGCAAAAAGCCCCTGCAAAAAACACAGTTTTGAAGGTGTACATCCTGTATTTGACATATTCTGTGAAATGCGAAAAATGTTACAGATGAATAAAATTAATTGAAAATGCATTTCAGTGATCCATGATCCAACCAAATGCCTCCTGCATATTGTCATCCAGAGGTGTCCTACTGTTAGCTTTATCTTGACCTGCTGTACTATACCCTTTACCAGTGGTGGGGCAGGAACACACACGACACCACTGTCAGCCACACACACATGCCCTATAACCCTCCTGTGGCATAGTACTACACAGAAAAATAAAGCTGCACTTTTCCAGATATTCCTGGTCATGCAAGGTTCTTGCATTTGCAGACAGGAGGTGCCTTGAAAGACAGGTAGGCCTTGGTCAATCCTTTCCTTTAAGCATGCATTACTAACCTGGTAATTCCCTGTTATTCCTCTGACCAGCAAGTGAAACAAAAAGCTTCAGTGAGCTATTTTTGTGCTAGTAGTCTATGCCTGTCACAATATCCCACACCTTTTCCTTTGCAAAAAGTTGTCAGTAACCTTTCATAAAACCTGTTGTAGAGACCTATTATGACTGCCCACAGCTGCCACATCCTGCAATAGTCCCTGCCAAATCTTGTCTAGATAATGCTGGTCTGTCTTATCTTTGCTTTTTAAGGAATGGATCCCATTCCTAAGTCAAAGTATGATTAAAATTAGTACTGTTTCAGTCTTTGATGTTAGCCAAAAGTGCTCTTCGCAGCACATAAAATGTGCACTGAACTGACTCCTTCTGTAATTCATATGGAGTTACATGTATTAGTAGCATATCTAAATAAGACTGTAAATTCTTTTTTTGAAAGCCCATTACTCCTACTACTATTGGAACTATCTGGGTATCCTTCTTCCATGTTACTCTTGTTTATGCCTGCAAATCCTGTTATTTTATGACAGTTTGTCTTTCTGCACAAAAGACACTATAATCACTGGGTGTAGCAATCTCAGTGATCAATGCTACTTTTGACTTCTTTTCATGGAATACTATATCTGGTTTTCTTGCATCTAATTTTTGAACTGTAGGTAATGGGTGATTCCATGTGATATACAAATATAAACTCCATTATTCTCTATGATGCTTTGTGGCTGATGTTTCCAGTGCTTCATTTACTTCAATATTGTAATGTTTGAAGAATGTTCAATGCAATAGTCTTGCCACATTACACAGAGTATCCTGTAAAACAGTCATTATATGCAAAGCTCTCAACCTCCTCTCTGATTTAAGAACTTGGGAATCAACTTGCCTGGTCTCTAAAGACTTCCATCTCATCTGCACCCCCCAAGACTCCTTTGTCTTGTGCTATAAATCCCTCCCTACTAAGGAACTAAAGAAAGTACGTTTGACCCCTTGATAAAACTGTGGACAGAATTGTTCTGTATTATTTAAAACCAAGTAGTGTATGTTTTAAGTCGCCCTCCTGAGCCAGGTTCCCAGCAGCCAGTTCCAACTCTCACCCTTTTTTTTTTTCCAACCCTTCTCCCCTTGGTTCTATTAATCGACTCACCTCTTCCTCTCTATTTCTACCTAGCCAACTAACTGTAATTCAAGCTGTTGTCCACCAGGTGGCACCCTTAACTTGGCTTCTTACACTCCTTTCTCTCTTCACTAGTATAATATCCCTCTTTACTTCTTATCTTCTCCTCTTTTTATCCTCCTTTCTATTACTACCCCCTCGGTTTACTTTATTCCCTTTCCCTTCTCTACTATCTCTTGTTAATTGTTTATAGTACTACAACTCTACACTCACCTGGAACTACCTAGAGCTCCTCCACAATCGGTAGCTTTCTGATTGTCTCCAGGAGCTCATCTTTACTTTCTTTATGAAATACTACATTCTCCATCGTATCTTACTTGACAAATACCTATTTCTTCCTCCCTTAGTACTTCTGACTATTTCTGACTGCATCCCTGCTCTCCTTCCTCCTGTCTGTTCCTGTCCCCTGGCATTTTATTCCCTCTAGCTACAGAATACTCTCCATAGTAGCCTACCTATTCCAGGTCTGTAGCCCCTCCCATGACTCCTTCCCCCTACCTACCCTAACCCCTCCTCTTCTCACCTCACTCCTTCCCCCTACCTACCCTAACCCCGCCTCTTCTCACCTCACTTCCTCCCCAAAGGCTTATAGTAGGGTAACTTTGCGTGGCGCCATCTTTAATATCCCGCATCCTGCCCTGGCTGCTGTGTGTCCCTGTCCCAGTAGGATATTGCAATGTAAGTTGTTGACTTTGTTTGTTTCAACTGATAACTGCTGCCTCTCACTTGTTGCCATGGTAACCATTTAATATTAGTCTATGCTTTGCTGAATTAGACGTCTAAGTTAAAGGTCTACTATCATCCTAAATACTCAGCGGTTAATTGAAATGTATAAACTGCTACTATTGTCTGTCTCAACTGATGAATACTGCTTATTTCTCCGTTATTTATCTCAGTTATCTCAGTTAATATTGAATAGCAGCCTTTGTGGATTTTGCATTAGATGGTAAAGTCGCTCAAATTAGCACCTTGACTGCTGTCAGCACACTAGTCGATTCACCAAACATAGTGCCTCCTCGTGGGTTACTACCACGCCATCCTTTCATTCCTAGGTACACAGTAGTCCTAGCAGCGCAGCATTAGCGGGAGAGTCCCATGCTGGCTCCCGAGAAGTACACCTAACTAACTTACCCATGAGAGCATTAGAATATCAAAATAAGATGTTGAATGTTATAACACAAAGTTACATGTAAGTTGCCCATCTTAGATTATTTTGCGATTCCACTGTGGTGAAAGCATCATTTGCTACCGCTTCGCTCTTTTATTCTTTAAAAAATGTGGTAAAGGCATTATTAGTTGGCGTGCTTTTAACTATGTAGCTACCTCCTCACTTTAAGTGTGATATAGGCATTAATACCTAGCGTACATCTGAACTAGGTTAGCTACCACTTTACTGTAATTATGGTGAAGGCATTATCAGCTAGCGTTTATTTTAAATTTGTTTAACTGATGCTTTGCTTTCAAATTGTAGTGAAAGCTTTATTAGATTAGCTGGCGTCTACTTTGATCTGAATAACTGCCGCTTCACTTTCTTTTGGTGGAGAAGGCAAGACTATCGTGGGTATTTTTTTTAAGCTGTATTGCTACCACTTACTTTTTCAATATGGTGAAGGCATTATTAGTTAGCAAACATTTTTAAACTATCCTAGCCACCATTATGCTTCTTAATTGTGGAAAGGAATTAAAAGCTGGCGTTATTTCTAATTTATATAGCTGTTGCTTCGCTTTTAATTTAATGTGAAGGCATTATTGGCCAGCGTATACTTTAATCTGTATAGCTGCCGCTTGCTCTTTGATTGTAGAGAAGGCATTGCTGGCTGGCGTGTGTTATAACCGTATGGCTGCTGCTTCGCTCTTGAAGTGTGAGCCGGCTGTGTAATGTGACATCTGGAGGGACTTGCACTGGATATGTTTCACCTGCACGTCTGCTGATTTTACTGTTTTATTTCGTCATCATCCTCTTAAGACACACCTAATACTGTTTACTATATTTTTCTGAGTTACTCAGCAGGAATACCTGGCTTGCTTGTAATGAATTTATATATGTGGGCTGTCTGACTCTGTTAAACAATTTGACTGTGTATCTCTATAATAGTTTGTAGATGCATGAAACACTTGACACAAAACCAATGCTTGTTGTTTGTTAGACCTAGCTACTGTTGAATTACTGTTTACAATGGTCCCTTTAAGGACCTGTATGTGTTAAAGGTGGTTTTAACAATGTAACGGTCTGCATTTTCCTTAACTGTGTAAGCTGTACTCTGAATATACTGCTGACCATTTCACCTAACTTTAAATTTTCCTTCTCTAACCTTCACAGCTCTCAACCTCCTCTCCGATTTAAGAACTTGGGAATCAACTTGCCTGGTCTCTAAATACTTCCATCTCATCTGCACCCCCTTTTTTTTTTCCAACCCTTCTCCCCTTGGTTCTATTAATCGACTCACCTCTTCCTCTCTATTTCTACCTAGCCAACTAACTGTAATTAAATAAATAATATCCCTCTTTACTTCTTATCTTCTCCTCTTTTTATCCTCCTTTCTATTACTACCCCCTTGGTATACTTTATTCCCTTTCCCTTCTCTACTATCTCTTGTTAACTGTTTATAGTACTACAACTCTACACTCACCTGGATCTACCTAGAGCTCCTCCACAATCGGTAGCTTTCTGATTGTCTCCAGGAGCTCATCTTTACTTGCTCTAACCCGCTCCCTTCACCCTGTGGGCCCACTCCGCTCCCCTACCCTACCCCCAATTCCCACCCACCCCCCAGGGGTCCTAACCTTATACCTATCAGACCACACCCCCTCTCTATTTCCACCAATCACAGTTTCACTTCCATCACACTTTCTCACTCTTTCCCGCCTTTTTAAAAACCACACCCTATCTCACCAATCTCTCTTTTTACCCTTCCTGACCTCACCAATTTTACCACTGCACATATAGATAACATTTTTTATCTACCATGTCTATGAATAAACCCTACACCTTAATTTACTTACAAATGTTATTCATACTCACACTTCTACCTCCATTAACTCTTGTCTACCTATTAACCTCCTATGAGCACCCTGTATACACAAACTTGTTACATCCTACTAAACGATCTACCTCTTTTTCACTACCCTCTCACACTGACCATTTCAATGTTACATCCATACCCAACTATCTATTACCTAAATACCACAGGACAGTACACATTAGATATAACTCCCCTAACTCCAGAAGATATCCATTTCTTCTCAGTAAACTTACTAATAATCTATATCTAACACTACTCCACTCCCTAAAAGACGGAGACATTCACCCAAATCCTGGCCCAAACACCTCAAGTACCATTCAACTCAATAACCCAAACCACTCTACCATTCTCCCACTTATAAAACCTCTAAACTCACTCTTAATAGCTCACCTTAACACACGGAGCATTAATAATAAAATAACACAACTCCATGCTCTCTTGGAACTCTACTCATTTGATATTATATGTCCAACAGAAACCTGGTTAAAACCAGCAACAAAAGACAATGAAATTTTACCACCTGGTTATAACATCATACGCCTTGACCGTATAACCAAGAAAGGTGGTGGAGTAGCTGTTCTATTCAAATCTGATCTTCAAATAACCATCTTTAACCACAAACCTTCCCAAGACTCAAATGCTGAAATATTTATACCAAGTTTCAGCTAAACCCAGCTAAATCTAGCTATATTATTAGTATCTATGTTCCTCCAGGTAATAACATCACTACCATTGAAAACATACTTTGTTGGTTATCTCTAAACCTTCCCCAAGAATCCATAATCCTAGGCGATTTTAACATAGACTGGAATTCTTGCAATAACAACTGCCCCACGAGCCATATTAATCTTTATGGGTTCACCCAAACTATTACCTCCCCTACTAGAATAAACAAACATAGCAAGAAAGAAAGCACCTTAGATTGGATACTTATTAATAGTCAACCTCAGACTTATGAAACCGGAACCCTCCCTGACGACATAAGCGACCACTCACTAACCTACATCATCAGACTAAAAACCAATCCACCCTTTCAACCCATATATAGGGAAATTAGAACCAAGAAAAAACTCAACTTAGATATATTCCTTAGTGAACTTAAAGCACATAATTGGTCTCCATTAAAATACCTTTCTCTTGATGAAGCTGTTGATTACTTTAATATTAATTTCCTAAACATACTCAACCGTCATGCTCCTACCTGCTCTATCAGAATAAGAACAAAATCTGCTCCATGGCTTACTAGGGAAACCAAACAAAAAATTCATCTCAGAAATAAATACTGGAATAAATCACGCTCAACTAAAAAACATTCTGACATCCAAAACTACAAACAACTGAGAAATGAAACAAAAAAAGCAATAGTGTTTGATAAAAAAAACTATTTACAATTTCAGCAGACCCACCACAATAAACCCCAAAAATTCTGGTCAAGTATTAATCAGTTATTACATCCAAGTCAATCTATCACACCTAACCCACAAGGCACTGACAAAGACAATCCTAAACAAACTGCAAACACCTTAAACACCTTCTTTATCAAAGCAATTCAAGCTCTTGCTTGTCAGCTCTCTCCTCAAGACATAGCATCCAATTCTGACTCTAACCCACCTCCACCTTTTCTCTTCCAACCTGTCCCCACAACATTTATTCTCACCCTTATCCAAAAACTGAAACCATGTACGCCTTCTGCTGACCAGCTACCGTCAGAATACCTACAGATAGCAGCCAAATCAATTGCTTACCCCATCTCCATCCTCATAAATAGAACCATCACTGAAGGATATATCCCTAAACTCTGGAAAGTCTCTCATATTATTCCCCTTCACAAAGGAGGAGACTCCACTGAACTCTCTAATTATCGACCCATAGCCCTACTTTCTCCTCTATCTAAGATCATGGAAAGATGTATCCATAGGCAATTGCTAGACCATCTTCTCTATAATAACCTGCTTTCCAACACCCAACATGGCTTCCGACCTTCCCATAGCAGAACTACTGCCCTCCTTTCCTTTATTGACACTATCAATAACAACTGAAACCTTAACATGCTCTCCTCTGCACTTTTCATAGACCTGTCCAAAGCTTTTGACATGGTAAATCACACTATACTCATAAACATTCTCAAATCTCTGTCTCTTGACACACTAGCTATAAAATGGTTCCATTCCTACTTAAATAACAGACATCAAGCTGTACTCTGGAACAACGCTCTCTCTACTCAACTACTTGTTAATATTGGAGTTCCTCAAGACTCCATACTGGGCCCTCTCCTGTTCTCTATATTCATCAATGACCTTCACCAAGTAATTCCCCAAGCTACATGCATCCAATATGCAGATGACTCTACACTTATATGCACTGCCTCATCTGTATCTGAACTTCACTCCCTATCTCAAGACACATTTAACTCTGTAGAACTATGGTTTACAAAACGCTGCCTCTTATTAAACCCTAAAAAACTAAACTTCTCCTTTTTACACCTACCAGTAAATCTCCACCAATAGAGTTCTCTGTATCATCCCATGATGGTACACTCATATCCCAAGATCAAACTACCAAACTGCTAGGTATCAGCATAGATAATAACCTAAACTTTGATGCCCATATCAACAACATTCTGAAAACTACCAATAAAAAAATAGGCTCTCTTTACAGGATTAAATCCTTCCTCACTCCTGCAACTAGAATAACCATTGCCCTCACTCCTGCAACTAGAATAACCATTGCCCACACACACCTTATCTCCACCCTTCTTTATGCCTCACCCATATTTACCAATCTGTCAAAAAATAACCTTAAAAAACTAGAAAACTCCTATAATAGCATATCCAGATTTGCCACAGGTAATCCCTTATAGAACTCATCACTGTATTAATCTAAAGCACCTTGGATGGCTTGAATTTCACCAGCATCTAAAATATAATCAACTGACCATCGTCCACAAAATACTTTATCAACCTGACAAAACACTCATCCTATCTAATCTTATCCACCCCTATGAGAACCTTAAGTCCCCAAGATCATCACAAAAATCTCTTGTATACATCAACAAATCAAATAATAGAGCTGGAGACTCTCCGTTTTCTATTTCTATTGGAAAAACCTGGAACCTACTTCCCTCTGAACTTACCACACTTCCCTCAACTACTCTGTTTAAAAATAAACTTAAGCTCTTCCTGAAAACACACTGGATGTGCCCCTGTTCTAAACCTGACTGACCAACTTATCCATTATTACCTGAATCAATCAACCTTCTCATCTCTGAATCTACTTCTTCTCTCCAACTTATTTTGCCTTCTTTTCTCTAAAACTATTTCATATTAAATACTACTATGCTTCCTATCCATCACAGTCCTAGCTAGTACGGGATTCTTTAAAGTGACTCATATTACTTCTAGATTTATTACCTAACTGCGTCTCCATTTAATTTTCCTTATCTTCCTTTATTACCTTCATCGACATTATTGCTTTCTTCTCTTCTAACTAGTACTCTTTAGTAACACTTAAATGTAAGTTCTTATTAACTATACTAAGTCTATTGAAATATGTGTAACCTTCGTTATGTACTTGTAAACTTGCAGCCCTCTCTGTTTAAGAAAATGTATATGCATTCTAAATATGTATCTTCTGTAGATCTGAACTTTGTTTAAATTGTGTAGAGCTTTTCTCCCCGGGCCTCTACCTAAAATGGACATATATCCAGCTAGACTAGCCCGGTCAACAAATGTAAAATAAAATAAAATAAAATAAAATAAAATAAAATAAATGCATGTCCTCTGCCATTAATGTATCACACTCAGCAACAAAATGTGCAACTGTTTCCAGTTCTGTTTTACATAACCAGCATTGGTCCATTTCTCACACATGTTCAATGTACTTTGTAAACGTAACACGTATGTAGTCCTCCATCCTAGACTGCTAATATTAAACTTTCATCTTTAGATTTAAATTCACCTCTCCTTAACCATTCCTATGGTAGATCTTAATTGACATGAGGTTGCTCCAGGAGTTTTCTCTACTTGCAACTACATTTATGCCTTTTCCACATTTCTTGTCTTCTCATCTAATCCTTCTTATAGTCTTTCTTTTGTTTTTTGGCACATTCAGTTGCTGCCTGATTTTTGTCTACTTCTGGTCTGGTTTCCATTCCTGCTTCACACCAATATGCTTCTGCTAAACTAAGCAGGGAAATCATCTTAGATTTGGATCTGATGGGGTCAGCAGATTTTATTTAGATATACATAGCCGGCCTTAGACATAGGCCAACTAGGCGGCCACCTAGGGCGCCACTCTAGCAGAGGCATTTTTCCAGTATTTATTTGGTGTAGGTAGACCAGGATGGGAGCACTGGGTGGTGTGGTGCAGGTCGCCATGGTGTCCTTTTGCCTAGGGCACAAGTTGACCTAAGGCCACTCCTGTAGATATATATATATATATATATATATATATATATATATATATATATATATATACACACACACACACACACACGAGTCCTAAGATTACAGATCTATACATATAATCAATTTTGAGGAGGCTCATACCTCCTTCATAACACGGGATATATAACCTTGGAATACACTGATGTTTACATATCATCTGAGAATTGTGAAGCATTTTCCTTTTTTCCTGTCCAACTGGTCCAGTACCTTTTGGGGCCAGTCATCCCCAAACTGTAAATTAAAACAGGAAGAGCAAATCGGTTTATAGTTGGGGTTTTGTTCCTAGATGGCAGGGCTGTTTCAGCATTAATTTTAGTCTAAAATATTCTTTACTGAGTTTTGTTAACATTTGTTCATGTTTTATTGTCTATCCTTCATCAATTCCCAAATATGTATACACTCCTTCCAGCTCAAATTCCTTTATATAACATTCCTGTCCCAGACTGATATTTTGTTGTTGCTGTAACTTTCCTGTATTAAATACTGGTTTTGCAAATTTACCAAATTTTGATTGGTTCCAGTTGTGCTTTCAGCTCCTCATCAAATGAACTATACAGTTTTAAATCATCCAAAGAAGAGATGCCTGCCCTCGAGACACATGCCATGTGTGCAGAGAGCCTGCAGTAGCAATTTATTCATCTAAGTAGTGACCTTTTCTAGACACCGACTCCCTTAGGTGTCCATGCCAGTATATGGATACCTGTGGGTAAAACATGCCAGTCAGTAGGTGCACAAGGTATGTGGTGGGATACCTGTATCTATGGCAATATGCTCTCCTCTTTAGGACACTTGTTTACCAGATACATTTGCTGCTATGTACAGCTGTCCCAATTAAATGCATAAATATATAACCATGCCTGCCCCACAGCTATGTACAGCTGTCCCAATTAAATGCATAAATATATAACCATGCCTGCCCCACAGCATGTCCTTCTCAAAGTTTTTATTATACATAGTTGCCCTTCATAACCACAGGCAGATGGTGCAGTACAATTCCAGTGCTCTGGTTCCCAAATACATGTGCATTACATCTACCTCAAATGTAAATGACATCCACCACAGGACTTGTGATTCTTGCGGAGGTGCTTTCCTAGGAAGAACTTCTTCCTTAACTGTGTGAAGCTGCAGTCTTCAGAATCTTTACCAAACTTCTTGTGTTCCACAGTTTTACAGTAATGAGCAGCGCTGTGTAATATGGTACCAATGCTTTATATAGTACCAACAAAATCCACTTAGCATGATAGCTAAGCTACTTAGTGCCACCATTTCTAAACAGCTGCTATGGCATACCATACTGTCCAAACATGCTTGAGACATCTGTGCATAACATGGTGACCATGAAGCATATAACCAGTATGTTTGTAGCATTAATGTGTATACCAGTAGCATTAATGAGCATAGCACTGCATCTTCAGTGTCACATTGCCATGTGTGGGTCATACAGCAGTGCCATGGTATAGCTCTTTGTTGCATGGCCCACAGTGCAGTGCTATGCCCATTCTTAGTGCCGTGGTGCAGTGTATGGGACATACAGCAATGCCATAGAGTAGTTCTCCATTGCATGATCCATGAAGCAGTGATGTGTCCATTCTTACTGCCACTGTGCAGAAAATACAGCAGTGCCATAGTGCAGCTCTCCACTGCATGATCCATGGTGCAGTGCTATGTCCATTCTTAGTGCCACAGTGC
Organism: Protopterus annectens; assembly: GCF_019279795.1. Classification (NCBI taxonomy): domain Eukaryota; kingdom Metazoa; phylum Chordata; order Ceratodontiformes; family Protopteridae; genus Protopterus; species Protopterus annectens. The sequence continues at coordinate 1,731,849,921 of NC_056726.1, read as the reverse complement.
AGTGTGCAATGTGTCGCACGACTCATGATCCAAAATGTGCATCCATATGCATAGGTCTACTGTTTTGCTTAGAACCCAAGAGCAGCACTACAAAGTAAAACCACACAGACAAAGGACCGGGTTTGTGGTAAAATAGGAACACAAGCCAGTCCACTTGTACATCAACAACAGAAAGTACTTTAATACAACAGGTTGAACACATTTCTCTAGATTTCCTTAGAATCTGGTGAATTAAACAAATAGACCAGTTTAAATCATTTAATTGACTAAACTGACAAAAGCAGAATGTGAACAGTAATGTAAAATACACACTTAAATAAATGCAGAAATGCCACATTAAAAAAAGTCACAAAAGAAAACAGTTTGTCTTTTATCAGTCAAAAATGTTGACAAAATATTATATAATCAACATTAATCTTTTGAAAAGCAAATGTAAAAAGTAAATCTAAAAATCAATCACAACTTTGCAACTTTGAAGGCTAAAACACTGCTAATACAAATTTTATGATTGATTCCAGGATGATTATCAGCCCCTTCCAGGATGATTATCAGCCCCCAGTCTCAGTTGCCATTTTAATTTGCAGCTTTCTTAACGGATACAAGGCAAACTATTTTCTTATGTGACATTTCTACATTTATTCCAAGTGTGTATTTTGCATTACTGTTCATGCTCTGTTTTTATCAATGTTTGATTGGTCAAGATTTTAAAATGGTCTGTTTTGTTTGATTCACCGGATTTTGACAAAGTCTATTACAGACAAAAGCCCATAGCTGTTTTTTTAATTATTAAATCTGTTTCGACTGTTGATATACGAGTGGACTGGCTTGCCTTCCTATTTTACCACAACCCTGGTTCTTTGGCTACTGTTTTGTTTTTTAAGTGGAGTACAGCACGTTACCCTGACGATTTTAAGCACTGTGGAGTGCAGGGCTCCAGGGAACATGTCCCAGAGAAACAAGTTTTTTTCTGCTCAGGAACAGGAACTTTAAGGAGTACTGGTACAATGGATTATTATGGAAGGTGAATGTCTGCCATAAGTTTGCCAGGATGACCAGTGATGCCACTAGTGACATCTCTTCCCATTATCAGTGCTGACAGAACAGTGATCCAAGGTGTTAACATCCTGACATGTGCCATCAGCAAGAGGCAGACGTTCAGGATAGAAAAAGTACAGTTTTGTACCTACCATAAATGTAGATGTTCGAGTGTAAACACTGCTGCAGTCATTACACTTGGGTTATCCTGCCATCAGGCGGTTCCCCAGTCGGTCTGAGTTCTAAAGTCTTGGTCCGGCGTCGGTTGCTGTTGCCTCTTCCCGGACGTCAGTGCGGCAGGGGTATATAAGATGCAGCCGACGCCATTTTCTTCAGTTTTTCTTGCCCCAGATGTCAGGTGCCCCCAATTAGGTAGGCAAGTCAAATTGCTAGTAAAATATATAAAAGAAAAGCAAACAACCATTTTTAATTACCAGCAAATACTCCCCATAGGTAATAAAGGGTAGATGACCTAGGTACGTACCAGAAAGTAAGAGGGGAAGGAGGGAGGGTAACCTGGACTGCAGCAGTGTTTACACTGGAACATCTACATTTATGATAGGTACAAAATTGTACTATGTTCATCATGTTACACTGCTGCAGTCATTACACTTGGGTAGAATCCCAAAGCTGAGGAAGAGAGGCTGGATCTATAAGGCATTAGGGGTGGCTATAAGGTCCTGCAGCACAGCAGTGGTGAAGCCAGCTCTGGATTTGGAGTATAGAGGGAAATGGTAATGTTTGGTGAAGGTATGCACAGAACTCCATGTTGCTGCTTCCAAAATTTCCTTGGTAGGCACTCCTCTGAGGTAGGCAGTTGAAGTGGCTGTTGCCCTGGTGGAGTGAGATCTAATGCTGCTAGGTACAGGTTTCCCCATGTTGGGTATAGCAGAAACGTATACAGTGTGTTATCCATTTTGAAATAGTCTGCTTTGAAATGGCTTTTCCCTGTGCTCCTGCAGCGTATGCTACCAATAATTGCTCTGATTTTCTGAAAGCTTTAGTTTTGTCAAAGTAGAAGCATAACTGCCTGTGAATGTCCAAGGAATGTAGTAGTCTCTCCCCTTTGTTCTGTGGTTTTGGATAAAAAGTTGGAAAGTGAATAGTTTGGTTTAGAGCCACACTTGATACGACCTTTGGCATGAATGTAGGATTAGTGGATTAGTTCTTAAGGACACCCTGTCCTGGTGGAAGATGAGGAAAGGTTCCACTGCCATTAGTGCCTGTAATTCTGAAACTCTTTGTGCTGATGTTATTGCCAATAGCAGAGCAGTCTTCCAAGAGATGTACTTTAATTATGCTGTGTTAGCTGGCTCAAAAGGAGGTAAAGTAAATTTTTCCAACACAAAGTTGAGGTCCCAAGTTGGTGTAGGTGCTCTACGGGGCGGTCTCATATTTTTAGCCCCTCTGAGGTACTATTTGAGCAAAGGATTAGAAAAAATTGGTGGATCAGTGTTGTAATGAGCAGAAATGGCTGAGACATGGATTTTGATGGATGAGAAGGAGAGGCCCTTGTCCAGCATCTCAGTTAAGTATTGAAGTATCCGAGGAATGTTTGGGACTCCTGTTGAAGGCAAGGAATTAGTGGTATAACTGTTTCCAAACTTTGACAGGGTTGAGACCATACACTCTTTAGGTACCATTGTAGTTTCCTCATATGCAGTCTGCCATATGGAATTAGTAGTATGCAAGATGCCATGTAGCCCAAGGCCTACAGAATTTTTCTTGCAGGGAGTTGGGTCTTTGTTGCCATTAAATGAAAATATTGAGTCAGTTGTCTATCTGCTGTGAGGGCACTAGTTTTGATTTCTTTTCATTTACTGTGTACCCCAGGCAACTTTTTTACGTATGCCAGATGGTTTAGAAGAGTGTCCTTGTTCTCTGCTTGAATCAGGCAGTCGTCCAGGTATGGATAAATTTGAATTCCTTTTTGCCTGCAAAATGCAATTACTGGTGCCAGGCACTTTGACCCTGGGCACAGTAGATAAGCCAAAGGGCAGTGCAGAGAATTGATAGTGCATTGAATCAGCTAGAAATCTGAGGTATCTTCTGCAGTTTTGTCTGATAGGGACATGCAGGTATGCCTCTGAGGTCCAAAATCATGAGCCAAGCTTTCTTGCCCAGCATGGGAAGAAGCTGCTGTAGTGTCAACATTTTGAATTTCGGGACATCCAGGTAAGTGCTCAGAGAAGAAAGGTCCAGAATGGGTCTCCAGGCTTTGTCCTTTCTGGGAACCAGAGAGAGTCTTGAGTAAAATCCTCGTCCTTGCTGTTGTGGTGGTACCTTTTGAATAGCTCTCATGTCCATGAGTGCTGTAATTTGTTTTTGAGCCTCTGCCCATTGATTTGGTGGCAGATTTGGCATTCCTTTTAACCTTGGCAGAGTGTGAAAGTGGAACCTGTAACCTTGAGATATAATGTTGAGAACCCATTTGTCTTTGGTGATGCAATGCCAATTGTTATAGAAAAGTGCCAGTTTTCCTCCTAAGGGGGCTGCCAAGAGAGAGCTGCTTGGCAGCTGTAGTGGAAATTCACTGAGGCTGTTTTTTATAAGGTTGAGGCCTGTCTTCCCCTTCTTTCTGGCCTGGTGTACCACATTGTCGATGTCTGTAGGGGCCTTGTGTCGGACCTCTACCTCTTGGACGTCTGTATCTGCCCCTTTGAGGTCTGTCTGTGACTGGAAAGGACCAATTCTTTGTTGGCCAGTTTCTGCTAAAACGAGGAGGCTGAACCTGTAAGAAATCTTTCACAGTTTGCATAGATTTTGCCTTATCCTCCATCTTTTTTAATACCTCCTCTGCCTCAACTCCAAACACATCCCGCTGCAAAGGTGCATCTAAGACTTAACATGATCTGGTAGCGTATGTTCTTTTAACCAAGCATGCCTTCTAATGACAGAGCCTGTAACTGCTGCTCTACAGGAGGCCAAGAATCAAAGCCACATTGCAAAGTATGTTTTCCCACTTGTTCAGCTGCATGCAATAAATCCTGCATTTCTTTCAAATTAGGAGGATCTGAATCTGGAAGCATCTTTTGTTTCAACTGAGACATTAAAAATTGCTGATATTTTAGCATGTGAAACTGGCAATTCAAGGCTCTCATTGCTAAAGTTGCAGATGTATATACTTTCTTTCCCCATCTATCTAATGCTCTGGAATCTCTGTCAGAGGGAACTGGGTTTTTAGCGGATGAGGCCTTAATCCCTTTGGGTGCCTGAGAAATAGTTTCAGGGTCAGCAACAGGGCTTTTGTACAGAAATTTGAGAGAGTCAGGGACTCTATGATATCTATCCGGTTTAACTGGGGCTGGGGGTAAGGAGTCAGGGTTTAAGCTGGATTCAGTGTAGACATCATCCACAATATCTAAAACTGGCGGGATAGCAAGGGGTCTGTGTTGAGGCAATAAAAGGAAATCTCCGAGCCTTTTCTTGGATTCTGAGTAATCTTGGCCTTCCCAGTGGAAATGTTCCCTCATGGTATGTAAGGTCTCCCCCCAAAGGAGTAGTCCTCAGGTGGAGAGGCTGATGGAATGGATTCCTCAGCTTCAGAATCCTCATAAGGGGGTAAGGAATATCCTAGGTCTGAGGATGAGTCTGAGGAAATGGACACCTGGTCGGAAGATTCATAGTCTGCATCTTGTCTGGGCCTTTTATCAGGAGTGGGATGGGACTCGCTGATCAGGGTGATTAGGTCTTCGGCCATTTTTAGCATTTGTTTCTTAGGCATGGGAGCCTGCCCTGTAGATTGCTGTGTCTGTTTCTTTGCTTTTAAGGGGGGCTTAGACTTAACAGAGGGTTTAATGGTTAACCGGGTAGGTCTGAAAACACCCTCTGTAGCTGTGGATTGCTCAGCTACCTCGGTTCCCTCTGTAGGGTTAAGTTCAGAAATCTGAATACCTAATGCGTCCGAAGGCCCAGCCAGCTCGACGTGGGAATTGGAGGCGGTCTGTGGTTCAGTGGAAGCGGTCGTCAGGGGCTGTGTAGGCGCCTTGCTGAAAACCTGAGAACAGGCGACTGGCCTAGAAGAGGCCTCGTCAGTTTTGGGCCTCGGATGCCTGTCCTTGCATTTTTTATGTATTCCGGTCATCGGAAGTTCCGACGGCATGGTATAATTGAATTTTCTGCCAAAATAATGTCAGGCATAATCAAACCGACGTTTAATAGGGCGCTTGTTAAACCTAGCACAAAACCGACAATCAGTGACGTCATGGTCTGAGCCTAGGCATGGAATACGATAGGAGTGGAAATCCTTATGAGGTATTTGCTTCCCACAAGAAATACAGTTATTAACTTTTACTGACATCGGTCTGAGGCAAAAAAAAGTTTCCCCAACGGGGTACTTAGCTTTTTTAGAAGACTTCGGTTCTGGATTCGGAATGAAAATCTCAGGAGTCGGCCGACCAGCACTTGCAAACTGCTTCTGCTTCAGGCACCGCGCGGCAAGAAAGACTGGAGAAATGGTGTCGGCTGCATCTTATATACCCCTGCTGCACTGATGTCAGGGAAGAGGCGACAGCAACCAACGCCGGACCAAGACTTTGGAACTCAGGCCGACTGGGGAACCGCCTGATGGCAGGATAACCCAAGTGTAATGACTGCAGCAGTGTAACACGAACATCATGTAGGTATTGATCCGATGTTGTTAATCTTCATTCATTCCTTACTGATGGGTGTCACTTCCATCCTCAGAACAGAGTTGGCCTTATAACAAGCTCGTGTCAGCCAAAAAACTCTCGAGCTAAGCTTTACCCATAGTGCCCCTCTCCCTGTTACCTTAGATCTTGTTTGCTATGTAGATATCAAGACGTGTCAAGCCAGCTTTCAGCCAAGTACTATAAAACGTATCATTCTTAAAACTTTTTTCCACAGTTTCGCTCTTTATTACTTCTGTAATTTCCTTCTCTCATTAGTCGCTAAACTTTTACCCACTACTGAATGCTTTTTTGCCTTTCTTACCAATTTGGTAATCTCAGTACCATCGTTGGTACAGGCCTTCCCCCTCTTTACCTTCTATCCCCTTACCTTTTGAGGTAGTCTAAATACCATTGCTGGTATTCCTTCCTTTCTTTAAAAAGCTCTCATTTTTTCGTATTTTTCGATACACAGAGTTTGTACTTTGTGCTTTACCGGTTTATAGTAAATATTTGCTTTAAGTTGATCCTGCCATGTCTGAAAAGAAAAGGGACAACAGGTTTCAAACAATGCAACCAATGCGGTTGCAAAATGCCTAATTCAGGCACTCATCTATCATGTGTCTACTGCCTGGGTGTTCCGCACCTCTCTACCCAACCACCATGTGAAATTTGCAAAGGGTTCAGTTCTCGTATGCTAAACGAGAGGAAAAAATAAGCTGATACTAAAAGGTCTTTTAAAAACTCTTTTTTCAGAGGCTATTTCTGAGTTGGAGGGCTCAACCCCTCCTAAGAAAGAACACAAAACGAAGAAGTCACTCCATTCCTTCTTTGCCTCATACTAGTGATAAAAAGTCTTCTGAACCAAACCAAAAATCCCTAAATTGGCACCAACGACTTCAGCACTGGGGCCTCAACCACCCTCCATGGTGCTGTCCTCGGTTCCAAGACCTCGATTATCCACTTCGGTACCTTCTTCAGTGACACTATCTCCATCACCAGCCACAGTACTGCTAATGTCCACTGTACCAACCATGTCTTTATCTATGGTTCCAGTCCCATCCTATTCGGCACCAACAGTAGTACACCCAACACCTGTCACTCCCCCTCCCCCTCTCCCTATACATCTTACTGGTCCTGAGACCACAGTGTCGATAGGAAAAACTGTTTCTCAGACTGATACTCCCCTAAGGCAGATCCATTCTTTGGGCAGCAATATAGCCCTTTCTTGGAAAGGCCTGATTCTCCATTGGGGATATCAACCCGCTCCTCCAGGAGCCTCCCGGAATTGGACGTGGTGAGACTTGTGAATCAGCTACTGACGGCCAGAAGGAACTCAACACCTTCCAAACTCCCCTCCCAACTGGAGTTGGGAGTTTTTCTCCACAGACTCCTGCATATTCTCCTCCTTTAACCTTTTTGCAGCTATCAAAGCACCCCACTTCTTCAGTTCCACTGGTGGACCTCACTGTGGTTCTGGGGCTGACCCTTTGGTCATCGACTCATTCGGAGCCGAGCCATCCTTGGAATCATGACTGGGCTGCCAGCACCATGACAGCTAGTAAGGCACAGATTTTTCTCTATGGCGCCATCTACTACGGTTCCAGGAGGCTTGGCAGCACCAAGTCCTCTTGGGGCTCCTTCCTTGGGAGTGAGTTTGATGGAGCAGGGTGTGACCCACTTCTGAGGTTGTCCTTCTTGGTTTCGGCTCCCATCCCTCTTTAGGCAGGACAGATTTCCAAGTGATGGAGAGGGCCCTTGCCTCTGTAGGCAAACCATCAGCGTTGGGAGTACCATATATATCCTCCCTCTGAATTGCAGCTGACATAGTTCACCACATCAGGACATATGGCACAAGAGCCTCACGATACCATACCACAGGGCACCCTCTCTTCAGAGTCCTCTTCAGAAGCCCCCACTGAAGAGGTACCACATCAGAGATCATGCAAGAGGAAGCACATGGACTCCCCTGAGGAGTACCTCATTGAAGATACAGACTATGATGAAGGGGAAGGGTCCCCATGGTAGCCCCCTGAGGATGTCTCTTTGGAGACATACTGGAAATCTTAAAACAGCGGGGAGGATGGAAGCCCACCAACCCCTCCTCTGCGGAGTCCGTATTCTTGCAGGCTTTTTGTGCTTGACCCTCTACTTCTTGGGTGACCCGGCCTGCAGATGAACTACACCAACTCGTCATGCAGCGCGCATGGAAAAGTCCTGATACCGTTGAACTAATCCCTCTGAGACCAGACAAAATTTTGTCCCCACCAGAAGAAAGAGCTCGCCAAGTCTCAGGTGATGGACAGGTTAGGGAAGCAAGTGTTTGCCTCATTGACCTTTGCCATTTGGTCCTTGAATTACTTGGCACACTTTATCAGGCTCCAGAGAGACCTAATCTCTGAACTCTCCAGAACCTTAGCAGGAGCAGTTTTTGATGAGGTACGCCACAAAGTTGCCTCTCAGCTTACAACTCTGGAATCTACTTGTCCATGTGGTTAATCTCCCACACTACCGAAGGGGCGGCTAGAGCTACAGGTTCAGACATTGTCATGAGACGTCACACCTGGATGCACCTTTGTGACTTTGCAGACCTTTTTAAGTCTTCCTTTCTTAACACTCCAGTGGAAGCTTCTTCCCTCTTTGGCCCAAAAGTGAAAGCCACATTAGCCAGGTGAGAAAAGGATGGCAAGACCCTGTTTGGCATGGACGTACATTTTTCCACCCCCCCAATGATCCTACTCTAGGAATCGGAGGAGTGGAAAGATGTGGTACAAGAAATCCCAGGGTCCTTTCTGTGACGCATGTGGTGAGCTTATCCCCCCCCCCCTGGGAAGACACCCCTACAGAGGCAGAGGGGGTCCAGAGATTCTTTCTTTGGATAGCCCTACCAGTGATCCTGAAAAGCAGCCCAATTGCTTTCCTCTGGAAGCTGTCAGGGGACGTTTCTCTCTTCACCACCCTGCCTGGCAAACAATAACCACAGACTTTTGGGTGCAGAATATAATTGCAAGAGGTTACCCACATACCCCTCAATATTTTCCCAAACCCATTAAGGCACATTCCTGACGTTGCACCCAGTGAAAGGGAAGCAGCAGCTCAAGAAATACGAAAGCTGTTTAAAAAAAAAAAAACAGTCATCCAAGCAGTCCCACCAGACCAAACAGAATCTGGATTTTACTCAAGGTTCTTTTTAGTGCCAAAAAAAGACAGAGAACTGGAGACCAATCTTGGATCTCAGCATTCTGAACAAATTTGTCAACCAAACAAAATTGTGAATGGTCACGGTTCAGTCTATCCTACCTTTCCTAGAGAAAGATGATTGGATGTGCTCAATAGATCTTCAGGATGCGTATTGCCACATAAAGATGGACAAACACTCCAGAATATTTCTTCACTTCCAGCTGGGAGCCAATCATTACCAATTCTGGGCACTGCCCCTTGGACTAGGGCAGATAGCCTAGTATCTACCTATGAACCTATAATCTTAAAAGGGTACCTTCTGTGACCTACTTTACAGAGGCACAGTAGGCTAATCTAATCGGGAGGTGGAAGCCAAATACACTCTGGCTAGGCTTATAAATGCCCTAGGGCAGATAGCCCAGTATCTACCTATGAACCTATGGCCCTCAGAGTGTTCACCAAATGCATGGCAGTGGTAACAGCTCACTTGAGACTCCAGGGATTCCGAGTGTTTCCGTACTTAGACGATTGGCTCCTTACAACCCCCACCAAGTGTCTACTGGTTACAGCCTTAAATTACACTATAAAACTATATAACAAAATACCTAGGAATCTCAATAAACAGGGAGAAATGCAAGTTGATTCCTTCTCAAACCCTGGAATTCATAGGAGCAACTTTCAATACTCAGTCTTGCCTAGTCTCCCTTTCACATCACAGATTAGAAAGACTGAGGTCCCAACTCCAGGTGATACTCTCTCACAGATTAGAAAGACTGAGGTCCCAACTCCAGGTGATACTCTCTCACTACAAAGTTCCAGCTCGGGATGTCCTTCAACTTCTAGGATCAATGGCAGCATCAATTGTAGTTCCCCTGGTGAGACTACACATGAGCCTTCTTCAATGGCTTCTTCTAACCCAGTGGTCCCCTTGGCTTCTTCTAACCCAGTGGTCCCCTTCGCATCACCCTATGTCCTTTCAGATCTGCATAACAAACTGATACAAACAAGATTTAACTTGGTGGATGAAGCCAAAAAAAGACCTATGGAGTCGCTCTTTCTCCCCATCTCAGTCTAAGGCCATAGTGACTACGGACGCTTCCCTGATAAGGTGTGTGTGTGTGTGTGGGGGGGGGGCACAAACATGGAAAGACAGTCCAAGGCACTTGGTCCCCTCTGGAGGCCAATCTGCATATCAATGTTCTAGAACTGAGGGCAGTGCTCCTAGCATTGCAAGCCTTTCAATCTGCCCTCCCTTCAGGCACAATTGCTATCCAGTCTGACAAAATGTTGGTGGTCTGGTACATCAACAAATAAAGGGGAACAAAGTCCTACCCGTTGTGTCGAGAGGCCATGAGAATATGGCAATGGGTGACGGCTTCCAACCGATTTCGGATAGCAATGCACATTTCTGGGAATTCCAACATGATTACAGACAAATTGAGCAGATGCATCCTCCTGACTCACTAGTGGCTCCTTACCACCCCCACCAAGCGTCTACTGGTTGCAGCCTTAAATTACACTCTAAAACTAACAAAATACCTAGGAATCTCAATAAACAGGGAGAAATGCAAGTTGATTCCTTCTCAAAACCTGAAATTCATAGGAGCAACTTTTCAATACTCAGTCTTGCCTAGTCTCCCTTTCAGATCACAGATTAGAAAGACTGAGGTCCCAACTCCGGGTGATACTCTCTCAAGACAAAGTTTCAGCTCGGGATGTCCTTCAACTTCTAAGATCAATGGCAGCATCAATTACAATAGTTCCCCTGGTGAGACTACACATGAACCTTCTTCAATGTCTCCTTCTAAGACAGTAGTCCCCTTCACATCACCCTAAGTCCTTTCAGATCTGCATAACAAACCGATGCAAACAAGATTTAACTTGGTGGATGAAGCCAGAAAAAGACCTATGGAGTCACTCTTTCTCCTCATCTCAGCCCAAGGCCATAGTGACCATGGACGCTTCCCTGATAAGGTGGGGGGGGGGCACTTCCATGGAAAGACAGTCCAAGGCACTTGGTCCCCTCTGGAGGCCAATCTGCATATCAATGTTCTAGAACTGAGGCAGTGCTCCTAACATTGCAAGCCTTTCAGTCTTCCCTCCCTTCAGGGACAATTTGCTACCCAGTCCGACAATATGTTGGTGGTCTGGTATATCAACAAACATAGGGGGAAAGTACAGTTGTGTACACTTACCAGAGTCTTGGGATTTCTACGTCGGATGCTGTTGCTTCTTCCATAATGTCAGGTTGTCAGGGGTATAAAACATACAGCTGACGCCATTACATCAGTTTTTCTTGCCTCAGATGTCAGGTGCCCCCAAAATAGGAAGCAATTGATGGTGTTCAACACCCACAGCAAAAAGCAAATACACATAGTGTAAGATATGCCAAACAAAACCAAAAAGGATAGTTGAAAACAAAGACAATCAGGGGGCTGGAGGGAGGGTAACCAGGACTGCAACAGTGAATACACTCGAACATCTACATTTATAGTAAGTATACACAACTGTACTATGTTCTTCGTGTTTCACTGTTGTAGTCACAGATTTGGGTCGATTCCCAAAGCTAAGGAAGGGAAGAGGTAGTTAAAGAGCATTAGGGCCAGCTATTAAGCCCTGCAAGACTGCTGTGGCAAATCCAGCTCTGGATTTAGAAAAGATAGGCAGGTCGTAATGCTTGGTGAAGGTATGTATAGAGCTCCAGGTAGCAGCTTCCAGGATGTTCCTGGTAAGGACTCCTCTAAAAGAAATGCCGTAGAGGTAGATGCAGCCCTGGTGGAATGTGATCTTATCCCCTGTGGGGTAGGTTTTCCATGGTACTTGTAGTAGAAATGAATGCAATGGGCTATCCATTTGGAAATAGTTTGCTTTGAAATGGCCTTCCCCTCTGCCCCTGCAGCAAAGCCAACTAGCAGCTGCTCAGATTTTCTGAGAGGCTTAGTCCTGTCCAAATAGAATCTAAGTTGTCTGTGCACGTCCAGCGAGTGCAGTATCTGTTCCCCTTTGTTTTGTGGATTAGGGAAAAAAGTAGGCAAATGAATGGACTGGTTTAGGGCCACACTAGACACCACCTTGGGCATAAAGGAAGGATTAGTCCCGAGGGAAACCCTGTCCACATGGAAGATAATGAAGGGTTCCACTGCCATGAGGGCCTGTAATTCAGACACACTTCTTGCTGAAGTGATGGCTAGAAGTAAGGCTGCTTTCCAAGAAAGGAATTTCAACTCTGCTGTTGCAGCTGGCTCAAAGGGGGAGGGGGGGGGAGTGAGCTTTTCCAATACAAAGTTAAGGTCGCAGGCTGGAGTGAGAGCTCTCCTGGGGGGGGGTCTTAATATTTATGGCCCCTTTAAGGAATTGTTTTAGCAAGGGGTGAGAGAAGAGGGGTGGCTCAGTATTACAATGTGCTGAAATGGCAGAAGCATGAATCTTAACTGACAAGAAGGATAGGCCCTTGTGGAGCATTTCTGTTAAGTTCTCTAGAATATGAGGTAAGCTTGGCACTATTGTGCCCATCCCCTGAGCCTGGCAACAGGAACAGTATCTTTTCCACTTTTCAGCATAGGATTTTCTGGTACAAGGCCTCCTTGCCTCCAGAATGACATCCAGCACCTGCTTACTGAGGGATGCTAGAGGAGAGCTCATGGAATTAGCCAGGCTGCAAGGTTCAGGGTTTGAAGCTGAGGGTGCAGAATCTGGCCTGCCTGCTGGGACAGCAGGGAAGGGGTCTGAGGCAGGTGCCATGGTTGTAGCAGTGTCATACTGTACAAGAGGGGGTACAAGTGCTGGTGTGGCCAGTCTGGTGCAATCAGTATTGTCCTTGGCTTGTCCTGTTTGATCTTTAGTAGAACCTTCGAGAGGAGAGGCAGAGGGGGAAAGGCATAAATCAAGAGGCTTTCCCAGGTGAAGGATAGGGCATCCACTTTCCAAGCTTGACTGTGGGGAGTTTTGGTGCAGAATTTGTTCAATTGGTAGTTCTGAAGGGAGGCAAACAGGTCTATCTCTGGAGTCCCCCATTTGTTCCTCAAGAGGTTGAATATTTTGGGTTCTAGTTTCCATTCGTGTGGGTCCATGATATTTCTGCTCAAGTCATCTGCCAGTGAATTTAGTTTGCTTGGCAGGAATTGAGCTTGTATGTGTACTTGGTAGCTCAAGGCCGTGTTCCACAGAGCCATGACTAGTCTGCAGAGAGGGTAGGAGTGGGTTCCCCCCTGCTTGTTTATGTATCACATAACTGTGGTGTTATCTGTCTTTACCAATAGTTGTCCTGGAAGAATATGGTCTTTGAAGTCTGTCAGAGCATTCTGTACAGCTAACATTTATTTTTGACTAATGTGCAGATGCATCTGTCTCGGGTTCCATTTGCCCTGAATGCACTGCCCTGCCATGTGAGCCCCCCATGCATAGTCTGATGCATCTGTTAGGGTTTGGGCGGCAGGGGGTAGAGTGAAAGGGAGTCCCTTGTTGTGGTAGCAGGCCTCTGACCACCAAGGGAACTCTGTCCTTAGACAAGGAATGATAGGAATCATTGTTTCCAGGTCCTGAGCATGTTGACACCATAGACTTTTTAGATACCACTGGAGTTTCCTCATATGCAGTCTTGCATATGGAATTAGCAGAATGCAAGAGGCCATGAACCCCAGAGCTTTTAGTATTTTCCTTGCAGATAGCTGGGTTTTTGTGGCCAATAGTTTGAAGTAAGTTGTCAAATAAACTTGTTTCTCTGGAGTGAGAAATGCCATCTGGGAAGCTGTGTTCAAGCTTGCTCCCAGGAATATAATCTGTTGGCAGGGTACTAGATGCGATTTCTTTTCGTTGATAGTGTACCCCAGTGAAGTTAGAAGTTTCTTTACAAATGCCAGGTGTTGTAATAGCAAGTCCTGGCTTTCTGCCTGAATCAGACAATCATCCAAGTACGGGTAAATCTGAATATTTCTCTGCCTGCAAAATGCAATGGCTGGAGCTAGACACTTTGTGAACACCCTGGGTATAGTAGACAAGCCAAAGGGAAGTGCAGAGAACAAAGTGCATGGAGCCCGCCCTGAAACGTAGGTATTGTCTGCAGGATTCTCTTACTGGGATGTGCAGGTAAGCTTCCTTTAAGTCTAGGGTTGCCAGCCAGGCATCCTTGGCTAGCATGGGAAGAAGCTGTTGAAGAGTTAACATTTTGAATTTTGGAACCACCAGAAAGGTGTTGAGAATAGAGAGGTCCAAGATAGGACGCCAGGAGTTTTCTTTTCTGGGTACCAGAAAAAGTCTTGAATAAAAACCTTGTCCCCTTTGTTCTGCTGGGACAGGTTGAATAGCCCTGATACAGAGAAGAGAGAAAACCTGTTTTTGGGCCTCCACCCATTGATTTGGGGGGAGGTCTGGCCAACCATTTGGCGTTGGTAGTGTGTGGAAGTGGAATCTGTATCCTCAGGAAACTATGTTCAAAACCCATTTGTCCTGGGTAATGAGTTCCCAGTTTTTTTGCATACAGGGCGAGCTTACCTCCTAAGGGAGCAAGTAGTTGAGCTGGGCTTGGAAGGGTTAAGGTTAAGTAATTGTTCCATTTTTCCATAGGGGGGTGGCTTACTACTCCCTGCTTTGTAAGTCGGAGCCCCCCACTGCCTAGATCTGTGAGTAGCCTGAGACTGAAGTCTTGGTGGTCTGCTGTTCCTGGGTTTGGACTGAGAAGGCCTGGAAGGAGCTGGAAAGGACCAGTTCTTTGAAGGCCAATGCCTACTGAATTTGGGAGGCTGTACTTGTAGGAAAACAGTTTGCATAGATTTAGCTTTTTCCTCCACCCTTTTGAGGACAACTTCTGCTTTGTTGCCAAAAAAGGCGGTCTTGGTTTAAGGGTGCATCCAGTAATTTAGCTTTAACATGATCTGGCAAGTTTTGTTCCTTAAGCCAAGCATGCCTTCTAAGTACAGACCCAGTGACAACAGCCCTGCAATATGCTTCTAAAGCATGAAAACCACATTGCAAAGTATGTTTACCAACTTGTTTGCAGAATGCATTAAATCTTGCAAGTCTTTGTGTTCAGCACAGTCAGGAATCATCATTTTCTGTTTAAGTAGTCCCATAATATGCTGCTGACACTTTAACATATGAAACTGGCAATTTAAAGCCCTAATGGCCAAAGTAGCAGAAGTGTATACCTTCTTACCCCATCTGTCTAAGGCTCTAGAATCTCTATCAGAAGGGGTAGGATTTTTGGCAACAGTAGCCTTAATGCCTTTTGTTCCTTGGGAAATGGTCTCTGGATCTGCAGTAAAATCTTGATGAGGAACTTGTGAGAGTCAGGTACTCTGTAGTACCGGTCAGGTTTTCTGGGAGCTGGAGGTAAAGTGTCTGGGGTAAGGCTAGATTCCAAGAAAACATCATCCAGGAGGGATAGCTAGAGGCCTGTGTTGAGGCAGGAGTAAGAATTCCCCAAGTCTATTTTAGAACTCAGAATAGTCCTGGCTTTCCCAGCGGAAATGCTCCCTAAGGGTATGCAAGGTTTCACCAAAAGAAAACTCTTCTGGAGGGGAAGCAGAGGGAATGGAACCCTCTGCATCAGAATCCTCATAAGTAGATGACGGCAAATCCTGGTAATCAGAAGAAGCAGAGATATCAGATTCCTGATCAGAAGAATCAGGAAAGAAAATTGGTTCTAGGTCTCTTAGAGGGGGAAGGCTGGCTTTCCCTAATTAAGATAATAAGGTCTTCAGCCATTCTAAGCATTTGTTTTTGAGGCACATGGGCCTGAGTCTGCAGTTTGGTCATCGGTTTTCTAGGCGTAGTGCGAGTTTTAGGCCTGAGGAATTTGGTACTTCTAGTTGGAAACAATGCCGTCGGTTTAATATGAAAGTCTGTAGGCCTGAATACACCCACAGAAGCCGGTGCCTGCACAGCGACTCCGGACCTATCCAAGGTAGAGACATCCGCAGGTTCCATTGTCGAAGAAGCATCTCAAGGCATATCAGACTCCAAATGGGTCTCAGTAGAGGCCTGCAAATCTATAGTAGTGGGTATCAGGGGCTGCGAAAGTGCCTCACTGAGTACCAGCGGACTGGCGACTAGCTTAACGGAAGCATGGTTGTCAGTTTTGGACCTATGCGGTCTGTCTCTGTCTTTATCCTTACCTTTTTTTTTGGAAGATCTGAAGTCGGATGGCTTAACGGAGCAGAGTATGGAGATAGAGAACGAAAGTATTTGGCTACAAAAATAGCCCAAAGACGAATAGTTCGGGTGTTGAACAAGGCAGAAAATAGACAGCAAGGGACGTCGTGGTCTGGGCGTAAACAGGTGATGCAGTAAGAATGAAAATCTCTGAGATATTTGCTTTCCACAAGCAAGATATAATTTTTTCTGACATCAGTTAGAGCAAGAAAAAAAGGATCCCCAACGGGGTACTTTTTTTTTTTTTTTGAAGACTTCGGGTCTGAAACTCGAAAACGAAAATTTCAGGAGATGGCTGACTGGCATTTGTGAACTGCTTCTGCTTCGGGCACTGCACAGCAAGAAAGACTGATGTAATGGCGTTTGGCGTTGGCTGCATGTTTTATACCCCTGACGACATGGAAGAAGTGACAGCATCCGATGCAGAAATCCCAAGACTCTGGTATTCAGGCCAGCTGAGGGCTACCTGCAGGCAGATAAACCAAATGTGATGACTGCAACAGTGAAACACGAAGAATATCCAAGTCCTACACATTGTGTTGAGAGGCCATGAGAATATGGCAATGGGTGCCAGCTTCCAACCGCTTTCTGGTAGTAATGCACATTTCTGGGAATTCCAAAGTGATTGCAGACAAATTGAGCATATGCATCCTCCTGCCTCATGAGTGGTCCCTCAATTCAACCATAGCAGCGAAGATCTTCAGCTGCTGGTGCCAGCCTTGATGCGACCTATTTGCCTCTCCAGCAAATCACAAATGCAGCAGCTACTTTGCCCTAATTCCCCCACCGTGGGAGTCCCTGAGGGATGGTCTAATACACAATTGACCCACGGGACTTTTATGCTTTCCCTCCCCTTCCCCCGATTCCACAATTTCTAAACAAGACCCTTCAGTTGAGAAGTAGAGTAATCTTTATTGCACCCTACTGGCCCCGACAAGTTTGGTTCCCCTTCCTTTGGCCGCACCTAGTACACCAACCATGGATTCTGGATCCAACTACGGAATTACTTTTGCACCCACAGGAGTTGATACATCCAAACATAACCAGTCTCAAGCTGACAGCTTGGTTTCTCCACTTCCAGTAATTGTCAGGCAGAATAGCCTTGCCTCCCCTGTATGTAACATTCTTCTGGTTTCGCACAAACCATCCACCAGGAAAATCTATCTTGGCAAGTGGAAGAGGTTCCTTATTTGGCCCCGACAGAAAGAACTAGACCCTTGCTCAGCTCAAGTTAGTGCGGTACTGGATTATTTGTCAAGCCTTCTTCATTCAGGAGCGGCAGCCTCCACTATTCAAGTACATTTGGCTGCTATCTCAAACTATCACAATGGAATCCAAGACTCATCCTTAATTTCCCACAGTCTCTGTAAAATTTTTGAAAGGGGTCTTGCACATCAGACCACCCTTCAAAGAACCGATCGAACCTTGGAGTTTGACACTAGTACTGCACTGCAATCCTTGACAAGATCATCTTTCAAACCTGTTGTCACTTGCGATACAAAGTTCTTATCCTGGAAATCCCTATTTTTAGTGACCATTACCTCAGCAAGATGCATATCCGAACTTCAGTTCTTGTGCATAAAACACTCTTACATGGTCTTTCATAAGGACAGAGTATTACTCCGGACTAACCCTTCCTTTCTGCCCAAAGTTATTTTGGAATTGACTACTAATCAGACAATTGACCTACCAGTCCTTTTTCCAAACTACTCAAAGTACACTACTGCCTTCATTTACTGGACGTACATAGACAATAACGATTTTACCAAGACAGCACTAAATCAGTACTTAAATCTGACCAGTTATTTGTTTCCTATTTGGGACCAAATTAGGGAAACTTTGTTTCTAAGGTAACTTTATGTAAGTGGTTGAGAAACTGTATATGCTTCATCTACCAACATAATAAAATTCCTCTCCCAAGCAAGATCAAAGCACCCTCAACCAGATCAGTGGCGACTTCTGTTGCTTTTCATTCAAGGGCTTCAATGGATGATATCTGTGCAGCTGCAACATGGGCTACCCCTCATACCTTTATCACATTACAAATTGGATTTGGTCTCCAAGGGGAGAGCATATTTTGGTTCAATGGTACTCAGGAACATCCTTCCATAGGTCCTCCCAAGACATAAAGTAGCTAGGGAATCTGTCCCATCAGTAAGGAATGAATGAATGAAGATCAAGCAACATCAGATAAAGAAGTTATGTTCTTACCATAACGTTCCATCTGTGTTGCTCATCTTCATTCATTACGTCCCACCCTCCTTTCCCCCTCCAAGGGGCTCTGGGAGGTTTGGATTTGGTCCAAATCCCACATTAGGGGACCTGCTCAGAAAAAGCCTCTGCTTTATCACGGGCAAACTCGATCCTGAGGCAACAGAGAGAGGGGCACTATGGGTAAAGTTTAGCTCGAGAGTTTTTTTGGCTGGCACGAGCTTGTTATAAGGCTGACTTGGTTCCGAGGACAGAAGTGACACCCATCAGTAATGAATGAATGAAGCTGAACAACACAGATGGAAAGTTATGGTAAAAACATAATTTCTTTTTTTTGCTTGCCAGTAGTGGCAGAGTGACAGCTTAACATGGTTATATTTTGCAGAAATCAGGATCTTCCAGCAGTGAAGTCTATGCCAGTCCATTGTACACATACATGCTATAAACACACTCACAGTTGTCATCACTGACCCCCTCATTATGCCATCCTTCTGTAGATCGATTGTGGAAATCAGGGTGGCGAGGTCAAGCTCACCATGGTCTGTACCAGAAACTGCCCTTGACACTGAGTTGCCAGTACCAGCTAGGGCTACCTCTCAGCATGGGGATGACTACTCCCCTTGATAGAGCTGGCCTGGAGGGGTCACTGGGGTCCTCTTTGGCTACTTTTCAAGGGCATTAAAGACTCTTTTTATGAAAGTGGCCAAGAGGGATCTGCCCTGATCTCTCAGCATCAGTTGCGGAGATTAGCAACTGTAAAAGCTTCTACAACTCCTTCAGTGCCATGACTGTATTGTACACTGTGATGGATAATAGCTGCAGTAATATCATTAATGGCTGTACTACTTGGGGTCTATATGTTGACATAAGGGATTTAAAAACTTTGAACCACTCACTGCTCCTCAGCAAACTTGGTAAACTTAAATGTTGGAAGCAATACTTACATAAAGTTATCTGTCTATATGGACAATCCATTTCAGAGTTAGGCACTCAATACTGGAGTATCTCAGGGTTTGGTTCTTGGCCCCTTCTCGCTCTTTAATGTTTAACTCAGGATCTTTCTCCCTCACAGTTATGTTCACTGACGGCTTGCTGCTTACTCATTAAGAATATCATTGTCCTGGCTAGCTTTTATTACTAGAGAGAGAATAATTTGCTTTTGGCTAGGGGCAAATACCATAACAATGGATTTATCAGGGTTGACTAAAAGTCGGTTGTTTGTTCAGCTGGACAACAAAGTGAAAGCCATCCGTGCTTTGTGCTGAAGGCGTGTAATAGTTCAATACAACATCATCTCTCTCCTCTCTTTTTCTGCATATTGTGCCTTACCAAGAAATTTTCTTACCCATAAACTGAGTATGGCCTATATTTGATACCCTCTTCACTCGTTTCTAATGAGTCCATGTTACAACTTGCTGAAAATAAAAATATGGAGATTTGTTTTGCTGGTGGATTTTTAGACCGCCACTACAATTTTTGAAAGGCTTCCCAACTGGATACCAGTAAATAGCAGGGCCACCCTGCTACTTAGCTCTTTGTTTCATAATAATAGGTCAATGTCTATCCTAAAAACAAAACTGTCTGAGACAACTAACATGTTCCCTACAGATAACCAGGAAGTAGTAATTATGTTAGTTAGATCCCACTTCAAGTAAGCCCAGAGTGAAAGGGCAGTTACTATGCCAAGGCCAGCTACATGATACATCTTACCAACTGATGTTAGAAAACAATGAACTTTGAATGGCTTTAAAGCTAAACTAGAAAAACTTCTGCTCAACAAAGCCAAGTATATATGCTACGTTTATATTTCCTTATTTTACTATTTGGACATGTGTACTTATGTAGATCGATACTCCATACTGTAGATGCACATAATTTTATAATTCATTTGTAAATCTGTTGCTATTTTATACTGTATTTGTTAATTAATTATCAGCAGCACTCCCACCACCCTCATTTTCTACATTGGGTTGGGATGTTACATCAACTGCTACCACCTCTGAAATCAAAGCCACTCTTCTATCTTCTTCTACAGTCATGCCTGACTGTCACAGGTCTTGCCTCATGCAATCCATCCATGTCTTTGCTGAACACCCTTTTTACCTCTCACCTTCTTCTGGGCTCTCCTAATTTTTTTTCACCAAATTGTTTTCTGCTTTCCTGCACATGTGCCAGAACCACTGTAATTTGTTCTCTTTGACTTTCTTTGCAATCGGAGTTACTTTAGCATCTGCACCGATGTTGTAATTTCATCATCTGTCATGATGAGCATCCTACCACCCATCTTGGGCACTCTAGCTTTCTCAATTAGTCTGCTTCACTGCCCAGGTTTCTGTACCATACAATAGTACTGGTCACAGCACTGTTTTGCTAATCTGTTCATAGCTATGTAACTGTTGCCCCTTTGATCTGGATCATAGCTGGAAAGGATGAAATGACCAGTTCATTTAACTTGTTATCTAAATGTAATAAGTGGTTTATGGAGTTGTGCAACTGGCGGGATCCCACCAATCAGACCACCAGAGGAGCAGACTGTCCATAACAACTGCCAACCAAGCAAGTAATGCAGGAGTTTGCTGCCCTGTGTGCCAGCCTGGCATCCATGCCATGGCCTCACCCTTTCATCCTGGTGTTTTCCATGTGTCATCTTATTCCTTGTCTAGCACTCCCCATCACAACTTGTCTACAGTCTGTCCGTCTGTGTCCATACACTCTTCTTCCCACTTTTTGTGTGGCTGCTGCCCTTACCCGAGTCTTGTATCTTGTCTTCCCTGTTACTTGCCTTTCCTTTAGCATTTTCATAGCCATCTCTCACTAACATCCCATGTACCCTTGTGTTCCATATATTACAAAAGAGGCACTTTCTATGGAACCCCCCTCATACCTTATGGTCATTCCCACGTATATAGTCAATGGGACAGGCATTGTGATGTACACACACCCACAGTGGTCTGTCTGGTAGCTACTGTACTCGTGCTGGATGAGTGTGATATACAGCAATACAGTGCCAAGTTGTACACGTGACTACACATTGACTTGGCTACTCTAGCCTGCCTGTAATTGTGATGTAGGTCACACACCCTGATGTAGCTCTTCTCAAGTCTTATAACAGCATAGTGCAGCTTCTGTTAGGACTGCCCATCTCTCTAATTATGCATATAATTGCTCAGATGTCTGGCATTATTAAATGCCTAAAACAGGTCTGATTAGCACTGCTGCTCTTTGAGCAGCAACCTCTTTGAAAATTATTGCTGCGTGCCTCTGCCAATGAAGCCCAGTCTGTGCAAAGCCATACACCTCAGGTACAAAAAAGTGAGGATATCAAGCTCCATTCTGGAAACAAGCATTTCATGGATGAAATTTATTTATTTTTATCCTTTGTAGGTAGTTCCAATTTGCTAGAGGCCTCTTTTCAGGAGAGACCCAATGCGGTATTTATACTACTGAGGGGAATTTAGACAGGGCATTGGGAAACTTCCCCTACTCTTTTTGACAGTTTCCATGAAACAGTTTACATCCACGTAAGCTACCACCAACTCTAGCAGATGGGACATCAGTTTAACATCTCATTTGAAGGACAACACATTCATGGAGTGCAGCACCCCTGTTATGCTGCACTACAGTGTCAGCAATCCACTCACCTGGTGGGGAAATAGCAAACTCACATTTGGCACAGAAGGCTGTGGGTTCTATTGGTGCACTGACACTGAAATGATTATCCTAGTGGGATACTGTATGAAAAATGTTGAGGCTGGTGTGGTTATGTCATATTCTCATTGTAGTTTTATATTTACATCCATTTGACCACATTTCCACTGTTCGTGTGTGCAGTTTTTTTTTATTAACTGCCAGAAATCTTGCTCAATGTTTTGAGAACGTTAACTCCTAATCTACACTTACAAGTGTCACAGGATATTTAACAGTCACTTGATCTACACACAACTCAGATCTGTAATTTTGGGCTAGCATTTCACCTAAATGATGGATGACATCTCAGGACTGCAATTCTCTCCCTCCTTGCTGTAGTGGAGTCAGTGCAGGACACAAAGCCAAGTACCTCTCATAGGACTAGAACACATGTTCTTGTGCTTGCATTGTACATTACATATTTTCCAGGAAGAAGCAATGAGTAATGCCCGAGTGTAGGATTATCCTATACTACTTATGTATAACTGCATTGCCTCATTACTTTGTTCAAGACTTAGTTCATTGTCATTTTTGTTGTATTTGCCAGAAGTGCATTTTTGTATAAGTCATTGTGGAGCTTTTCTCCCAGGGCCTCCACTGAAAATGGGCACTTTTCAGCCCAGTGGACTATCCTGGTAAACAAATGCAAATAAATAAATATCCAATTGCCAGGGATGACGTGTTCATAGGTAGGTACTAGGCTATCGGCCCAAGGGCCTATGCAAGCCTAGCCAACAAGGTTCCCTGGCTTACGCCACCCAAGAAAGTTACTTTCCTGTGCAACTGACAAGCAGAGACACAGAAGTGATCCCCGGGGTGCATTTCCTATTTCCCATCCATTCATCAAGATTTTTCTTGAAGAGTGCTAATGAAGAACTTTGCTTGACATAGATGGGTAGCCTGTTCCAGAGTATGGGAATGGGAAGTCTCTGGGATAGGAATTTATCCCTCCAGCATGTCCTGTTTATTGTGGTGACAAGGTTTAGGTCCCTAGAGCATGTAGCTCAGAGGGATTGGGATTTCTTTAGGTGTAGCATGTCCAACAGCTCTGGGTTTGACATAGCTTTATATGTTAGGCAGAGATCACCTCTAAGTAGGCGATATGCTACAGAGTAAAGCTAGAGTTTTTTGTGGTGGTCAGTGTAGGGCATTTGAGTCCAGTAATCCTCTTTGTGAGGTACTTCTGTGGCCTTTCCAGCTGCTGCAGATGTCTTGTGAGGTACATTCCAAAAGGGGCATTGTACTCTATAATGAGTCTAATGAGTGTATGAGTAGAGGGTAATGACTCTTTTTCCTGGACGAGAACCCTTTTATGATGAGGCGTGCCACGTAGAAGGACTTCCTGACTACTTTGGCGATGTGACTATCAAAGGAAAGACTACTGTCCACCTGGGTCCCAAGGTCTCATCACGCATTCGGTGTTAAGTAGATTGCTGTCTATGTGGTAGTTCATGGGTACAGAGTTTTTACCAAAGGGGATGACACTGCACTTTTTGGCATTGAGCTTGAGGCCATGGCTCTGACACCAGGCATCTGTCTCAGAGAGGCCCTTCTGTAGGATGTTCACATCATTTGGGGACTTGACTATGGCTCCTAGTTTGCAGTCATCTGCGAACTTCATTAGCCAGAGGCCTTCTGGGTTAGCCTGTACTTCAGAGAAGTAGATACCAAACAGGAGCAGTCCCAGGACGGAACCCTGTGGTACTCCACTTGTCACTGTTTTGAGGTCAGATTTGGAGTCTGCAACTTTTACAGTGTGGGTTCTGTCAGTGAGCCAGTTGGCAACCCATCTTGTGACGTAGGGATTTATGCCTAGTTTATTGAGATTAGCTGTAATTCCAGAATGTGGGATGGTGTCGAAAGCCTTGGCGAGGTCAAGATAGGCTGTGTGAACCACTTTACCCTCATCTACGGCTTTGGTGACTGCCTCAAAGAAGTCGATCAGGTTCAGGAGGCATGATCTGCCTTTCACAAACCCGAACTGGGTGGGATCCAGAGTTTGGAGGTTACCAATGTCTTTGTTTAGGAGTTCCATGACGATACGTTCCATGGCTTTGCAGACCAGGCTCGTCAGGCTAATAGGTCTATAGTTCCCGGGATCAGTGGTGGCTCCCCCTTTGTGGAGTGGGATAACTGTTGCTGTGCGCCATTCAGTGGGCACAAAGCCTGATGCGAGGCTATTATTGAACATGGTGCTTAAGTGGGGAGCCAGTTCATTCTGAAGTTCGTGTAAAACGCAGCCTGGGATGTTGTCCGGTCCCATGGATGCTGTGTTTTTGGCTTTAGAGAGTGCAGCTTTCACCTGCGTAGTTGTGATTACAGGGACTTTGTATTCTTCCTGTATAGATATGGGCCCTTTAGGGGGTGGGGGTGGGGGGTAAAGTTAGCACTGAATCTATCTGCCAGGATGTTGGCAATATCAGTTGGTTCTGTAATTTTCATGCCTTTGTGCTGTAACTCAGAGCAGATCTGGGTGTTGCCATTGTGATTCTTGACATAGCTATAGAATGCTTTGTGGGTGTCCTTGGAATTAGTGGCAATTTTATTTTCGTAGCTAGCTTTGGAGGATCTTATAAGGGATCTCAGCTTTTTACTGAGGCTGACCAGGGAGCTCCTCCACTCATGGGATTTTACTCTCTTTTGCAACAGTTTCTTCCTTCTGTTGTACAGTTTGTTTATGGCAGGGGACCACCAGATTGGCTTCCTTTTTTTGGAGGATAGCACGATCCATGCACTCATGTAGGTGCTTATAGAGCGCATTTGTGTAGGATTCAGCAGTTGTAACTGTATTGTCCATCTGCATGGGTGTCATGAAGTTCACTACTTCTGTCTTAAGCATGAAGTTGGCTTTGGAGAAATTTCTTACTGTGGTTTCCTTAATGGGGGGTGGGATGTGGATATCAAGGGTGATTAGCTTATGGTCAGATCGGACCAACGGGGAGTTGACTTCAGGTGTGGAACATCGGTCACTCATGTTGGTAATGACTAGGTCTAGGATATTGTTGCCCCTGGTGGGGGTGTGGATAAGTTGATCTAGGGCACTGGAGTTTATGAATTCCAGAAAGCATTGCGCTAAGGAGTTAGTACACGAGTAGTTTTCCCGGTTAATGGTGGGATAGTTGAAGTCTTACTAGGGTGTTTGGTTGAACCCTAGGTGGTGTATATATGGCAAAGCACAGTGTTGGTCATTGAAACTGCTGGTATTTGTTTTACCCTTTTCTAAGTAGAAAGCTGAAACAGAGTTAAGAGTACAGAAAGGAATCCAATGCTCTACTTTAAGTAGAAATAGCAGATGGAATAGTCTAGGATTTATTGTCTGCAGTGCTCTTTCCTTGCAGAAAATAAACTGAATGACAGACAGTGTGTGCTGAACTCAAAGCAAAGTGCTGTAGGCATAAAGGCCCAAGAAGGCATCTTTGAAAGATCTATGTATCACACTTCTATCCTCCTACAGTAGGAGCTAATGAAAGTAAACAATTTACAATGCCACAGTCAGCAAGGTATATTTATATAGAACAGTCAGTAAGATATATTGATGTATAAAATGATTTTAAATGTAGAAGAGTTATACCGACATTTTGGTTTACAAGTATGGCCAAGTTTATAAACAAAACTACATAGGTTCATAGGTTGGTACTAGGCTATCAGCCCTAGGGCCTATACAAGCCTAGCCATAACAATTCCCTGGCTATTTCTTCCCACAAAAGTTACTTCCCTGGACCCCTATCTAGCAGGGTGACTCCCATCTCCCATCCAGTCGCCAAGGTTCCTTTGGAAGAGGGCCAAGGAGGTTCTCTGCTTGACATGTATGGGCAGTCTATTCCAGAGTATGGGGATACTCTGGGTCAGGAACCTATCCCTCCAGCATGTTTTGTTCATTGTGATGACAAAGTTTAGGTCCCTGGAGTGTGTGGCTCTGATGGATTGGGATTTCTTTAAGTGTAGCATGTCCAACAGCTCTGGGTTTGACATGGCCTTGTATGTTAAGCAGAGGTAGACGATAAGCAACAGAGTACAGCTGGAGTTTTTTTTAGTCGGTCAGCATAGGGCATCTGCTTAGGCCTGTGATTCTTTTACTGAGGTGTTTCTGTGGCCTTTCCAGTTGTTGTAGATGTCTTGTGAGGTACATACCAAATGGGGCATTGTACTCTATGATGGGTCTAATGAGGGATTAGTACAGTGGGACAATGACCTCCTTTTTTTCTGGATGAAAAGCCCTTAGTGATGAGGTGTGCCACATAGAAGGATTTCCTGACTATTGTGGCGATGTGGTTATCGAAGGTGAGACCACTGTCCACTTGTGTTCCTAAGTCTCTTATCACACTTTTGGTGTTTAGTGTACTGCCACCTAAGTGGTAATACATGGGTACATGTTTTTTCCCAAAGGGGAAAACTATACACATCTTGGCATTGAACTTGAGCCCATGGCTCTGGCACCAAGCATCTGTTTCTGTAAGGGCCTTTTGTAGACTATCCACATCATTTGGGGATTCAATAATGGCTCCCAGTTTGCAGTCATATGCGAACTTTGTTAGCCAGAGTCCCTTAGTGTTGGCCTGTACTTCAGAGAAGTAGATGCCAAACAAGAGCGGTCCCAGGACTGAACCCTAAGTTACTCCACTTGTCTGGAGCTGGATTTGGAGTCGGCTACTTTTACAGTGTGGGTTAGTAAGCCAGTTGGCAACCCATCGAGTGACGTAGGGATTTATGCCCAGCTTATTAAGTTTATCTATGACAGATGTTACATGGAGGTTTACATGGAGGTATACAATAGACTGAACAAGAAAATGATCTTCAGTTTAATATACAGGGTATAGCTAGTTGCATTTGAATATGCACAGGGAAGTAGAAAGCCAAAATAATGAAGAGGAATTATATAAGAAAAATAGCACACAGTTTTCCAGAACACAATATTAAGAAAGAGAAAAAAAGTCAAACACTTCTATCTGTTGCAATTAACACAACCATTGATTGAATTAGATATCATTTTGTGCTGTTATTACTTTTACCCAAAAATTCCTCACCTGTCACCTTTTGACCTTCGCTTCTGCAGAATCTTTCCCTTGGGACGCCTCTCACTACCAATGCAGGATACTCCCTTCGGACCGGTTACTCGTATTGACTCAAGTCCTTTAGCAGACTTCTTAAAGGTAAACTCCACTGCTTCGCCTTCCTTTAAACTACGGAATCCTTCCATATGCAGTTTGCTCTGAAAAAAGAAAGGGACAACAAAACACAGTAAGCTACAATGAAAACTAACTTGTCATTCCCACAAATTCTTTTTTTGTTGCACAATAATCTCCTACATGTTTAGGGATTTCTTGAATGCAGTTTTCTTTGGGTTGATGAGTATTTCTAATTATTAAACACAAGGCGAGCCCGCAAGGCCTGCTCACACCTCACTTCAAAATCCAAGTCACTTCCTTTATGCAAACTTCACAGTGCACACACTTTTTTGGATTGAATTGTAGTCCTTTGTGTCACAAATTCCTTCTTCTGGGTCAAAAATTTCAAAGTAAACAGAAAAGAAAAAAAAAGTGAGTACCGGTCAGGAGAAGAAAGCTAGGAAACCAAAGAAATTAAAAGTGGGGCAAGAAAACACAAAGTGAGGGAATGAATGGAGAAAAGTAAAGAGAATGTGGAGTAGTAAACCAGCAGTACAAAGAACAGTCTAAGCTTGTTTGGTAATCACACCCCTCCCCATACATGGAGTACTATGACCACCAGCACAGGTTTTGACAACACTTAGAATCACCATTTTTTTCCTTATAAACAAACAGGAAAATAAACCCACCCAGTCACCAGATGGGGCTACAAATTAGTTAAGACATCACACACAACATTCTCTTATGACTTGTTCAAACAGAC
This sequence comes from Protopterus annectens, assembly GCF_019279795.1. Lineage (NCBI taxonomy): Eukaryota > Metazoa > Chordata > Ceratodontiformes > Protopteridae > Protopterus > Protopterus annectens. The sequence continues at coordinate 1,731,822,163 of NC_056726.1, read as the reverse complement.
AAAATGAGCATTTTTTTTTTCAAAATTGTGTTTCACTTTGCAGTCAGTGAACTAATTAAAGATATCATTCATCAATTAACCAAAAATAGCCTGTTCTTACAGCAACATGCACTAAGTATACTGCACAAATAACTATATGGCAGAGCTAAAAGGAACCATATTTAATGCAACCAAAATTAAAAGAAGCTGGTGGTTGTGTATCTTGGGTCTGGTCATTCATAAATTTGAACACTTCCTTCCCACAAGATATCATTTGTGCACAAGTCCTGTTCAGATAAGGATGTTCCTGTTGCACAATGGTGCGGGTAGTAAGCTTAGGCAGCTGTACACCCTCTGATTCTCTGCAAACTAGAAATAAAAACTGACAGGCACTTGCTGCATCCACTTTGAGAATGTAGCCAAAACAGCTGTCACCAGTTCAAACAGACACTTTTTAATGACAATAAACTTACTTATCCATTTACATTCAGGTGTACAGCATTTTAAATCAACTGGAATTAAAAAATATGCAGCCCTCAGATACAATTCTTGAACTGCTTCCTTGTTCACTGCACCTATATCCTTTATATTGTTTATCTAATTCAGCTTGTAGATGATTATCTGCACTTGGAATTGTAGCCCAAATGCCCATCCCCCAAAGTGTAATAATGCTCTTTCGATACAGTTTGTGTAAGTGCTCTATAGCACCAATTTCCTTTCCCACCAACAAAACAGTTCCGGATGGCCCCTTGTAGCTCATTAATTTTAAAACAAAAGTACCTTGGTGTATTTTTCTGTACATACTCTCTTTTTCTCTTGGGAAGCACCAGGCAATTGTGTATTAATCCTCTTCCCATTATTATGACCACTGATGGAAAGGTCTCATCCAGGACAGGATGTAACAAGCACTTGGAAAATTTATGAGCCTTCCTCCAACTTTGGAATCAATCCTCTGAACTGCAGATCAGCTGTGGATTGCACGGTCAGTTTTGATGATAAAGGAAACAAGTGTGATGTAACAATAAGAACCATCATATGCTACATTTATTGCTGAGTATGTATAAACAGGATGGGATTTACTTATATAACTGCTGCATTAAGTGCAGTATTTGTCATACTAATGTTGACATAAGTTGTTTAGTTAAATCACCTCTGCATACTTCACACCCCACCCCCAACAGAGAGTTTAAAGTGCCTTACTAGCTTAGGAAAATTGGTTTTCTTTTCAAGCACTTATGCAGGTCTAACATACTTTAAATTATCCATTTAACTATTGTAATTTAGTAGCATAGCTCTAACTAAATTACTTGGAACCAGTTACTGCAGAAAAATATAAACTTTTTGTTTATGTAATGTCAGAAAATGCAAATGTGCATGTATATGTAAAGCAACTGCACCCTTCTTTTACAGCTTTAAAAGAATGGTTTCTGGATTTTGTTTTCACAAACGTTTAATATGCACAGATGTACTAATCTCTCTCATTGAGTTTTTTCTTATTCCATTAGGCTAGAGAAAATTATGAAAATGCAAGAAGCAAATTATTCTTAGTCACGGAAGTCACAGGGATATATGTGTTTTCATAAACTTGGCTAATAACAGCTCCTACTGAAATTAAATCTTGAAACATCATGTGGAATTCGCAACTAGTAGGACTAACCCATAAAGTACAGTTGGGTACACTTACCATAAATGTAGATGTTCCAGTGTATTCACTGTTGCAGTCATTACATTTGGGTTATCTGCTTGCAGGTAGCCCTCAGTCGGCCTAATTAACAAAGTCTTGGGTCCTGCGTCGGTTGCTGTCCCTTCTTCCATGACGTCAGGTCGTCAGGGGTATAAAACATGCAGCCGATGCCATTACATCAGTTTTTCTTGCCTCAGATGTCAGGTGCCCCCCTAATGGGGAGCAATTAAATATAAAAGTACAATGATATACCTCCAACAAAAAAGCAAATACACCAAAAAGGCTTTTAAGTATAGTAAAGGAAAGTAGAGGTATAGCCAAAAGAAATTAGGGGGCTGGAGGGAGGGTAACCAGGACTGCAACAGTGAATACACTCAAACATATACATTTATGGTAAGTGTACACAAAGTACAGTTTTGTACCTACCATAAATGTAGATGTTCGAGGATTCCCTTGCTGCAGTCCTGACAATTGGGGTATAGTCCGCGTCCCAGTCGGCCCGAATACCAGAGTATAAGGCTGACGTCGGTCATGGCGCCTTAGACTGACGTCAGTACGTCAGGGTACTAATGCGCATGACCGACGTCATTTCCTCAGTCTTTTCTTGCCCCAGATGTCAGAAGACCCAAAAAGACAAGTCCCAAAAACAACCTGCACCAAAAAACATGTACAATATATACAGTAATATATACAAAAAATATAAGCATGTAAACTCACCTACACAACCACCCTGAAACACAGAGGGGAAGGAGGGAGGGTAAATTGGACTGCAGCAAGGGAATCCTCGAACATCTACATTTATGGTAGGTACAAAACTGTACTATGTTCTTCGTCTTCCCTTGCTGCAGTCCTGACAATTGGGTAGAATCCCAAAGCAGAGGTAAGGGAGGCTGGCAAATTATAAAGTAGCAGGAGCTGACAACATGCCTTGTAAAACAGCTGTGGCAAAACCAGCTCTAGTCTTAGAGTATATAGGCAGGTGATAATGCCTAGAGAAAGTATGCACTGAACTCCAAGTAGCTGCTTCCAGAATATCCTTAGTTGCCACCCCTTAGAAATGCTGTTGAAGTGGCAGTAGCCCTAGTGGAATGAGGCCTAATCCCAGCTGGAACCTCTTTGCCATGATGGGAATAACAAAATGCAATGCAAAAGCCAATCCACCTAGAAATAGTTTGTTTTGACACAGGCTTGCCCTGTGAACTCAAAGCAAAAGAAACAAGTAACTGCTGAGACTGCCTAAAATCTTTAGTCCTGCTCAAATAATAACGAAATTGCCTGTGTACATCTAAAGTGTGCAAAATCTTTTCCCCTTTATTTTGAGGATCTGCAAAAAACGTAGGCAAATGAATAGTTTGGTTTAAAGCCACACTAGAAACCACCTTAGGCATAAAGGAAGGATTAGTACGTAATGATACCCTGTCCTTATGGAAAATCAAAAAGGGCTCTACTGCCATAAGGGCCTGCAACTCAGACACCCTTCTTGCAGAAGTAATAGCCAACAGAAAAGCAGTCTTCCATGACAAATATTTCAATTAAGCAGTAGCTGCAGGCTCAAAAGGTTGTAGAGTAAGTTTTTCCAACACAAAATTGAGATCCCAAGCAGGAGTAGGAGCTCTACGTGGGGTCTTATATTCTTTGCCCTCTAAGAAACTGCTTGAACAAAGGATGCGAAAACAAAGGTGGGTCACAATCATAGTGAGCTGAAATTGCTGCAGCATGAATCTTTATGGAAGAGAAGGACAAACCTTTGTCCAATAATTCAGTAAGATATTGAAGAGCCACACTCAAATTAGGCTCTGAAATCTCCAAATTCTTTGCTGTACTCCAAAATAAAAATCTCTTCCATTTTTCTGCGTACACTCTCCTAGTACTAGGCCTTCTAGCTTCCATAATCACATTTAAAACTTGTTGAGGAAGCTGAGACCTACCATGCTTCAACACAGAATATGCCAAGCTGTGAGATGAAGAGATCGAAGCTTGACATTGAGCAGATGACCGTCCTTCTGAGATAACAGATGAGGAATCAGAGGTAAAGGCCATGGAGGCTTCTTTACAAGACTCCTTAGAAGTGGGTACCAGTGTTGCCGAGGCCAATCTGGAGCTATCAAAATCATCCTTGGCCTGTCCTGTCTGACCTTTAGTAATACCTTTGGAAGAAGAGGTAGAGGTGGAAAGGCATAGACATGAAGGTTTTTCCAACTGAAAGACAGAGCATCCACTTTCCAAGCTGTGTGATGAAACCCCTTTGTGCAATACTTTGGCAGCTGGTGGTTTAGTGGAGAAGCGAACAGATCTATGTCTGGAGTTCCCCATGACACTGTCAATTTCTGAAATACATGAAGATCCAGTTTCCACTCGTGGGGATCCATGATTTGTCTGCTTAATACATCTGCTAGGAGTTCTGTGCTCCTGGCAGAAACCTTGCCTGAAGAGTCAGTTGCAGGCTTAACGCAGTCTCCCATAAAATCATTGCTTGCCTGCATAGAGGATAAGAATGTGTTCCCCCTTGCTTGTTGATGTACCACATGACAGTTGTGTTGTCTGTCAGAATCAACACCTGCCCTGGAAGAAGTAACTCCTTGAACGCCATCAATGCAAACTGGACTGCTAACATCTCCTTCATGTTGATATGTAGATGCTGTAGTCTGGCAGGCCACTTGTCTTGTATCCACTTTCCATTTAGATGAGCTCCCCAAGCAGTGTCCGAGGCATCTGTCGTTAAAATCTGACTCGCCTCTGGCCGGGTCACAGAGAGTCCCTTGTTTAGGTGACATTCCTGAGCCCACCACAAGAATTCCTTTTGAAGGCAAGGTATTATTTGAATGACAATGTCCAAATCTTGGCAGTGCTGTGTCCATACATTTTTGAGATACCATTGCAGCTTCCTCATATGCAGTTTGGCATTGGGAAGCACCAGAATACAAGATGCCATGAACCCTAATGCTTGAAGGACTGTCCTTGCAGTCAGCACGGACTGATGAGATAGTTGATGGAAGTAAAGTGACAGACTCTTTTGTTTGTCCGGGGTTAAAAAGGCCATCTGGGCTGCTGTATTCAGTCTCACACCCAGAAAGCACATGTCTTGAGAGGGTACTAGACTGGACTTTATTTCGTTCACAGAATACCCTAGGCATCTTAGCACTGCTATGACATATTCCAGATGCTGTAGAAGGTGTTCCTTTTCTTGAGCCAGAATCAGGCAGTCGTCCAAGTAAGGATAAATTTGAATGCCTTGAAGCCTGAAGTAAGCTATCACTGGAGCCAGAACCTTTGTGAATACTCTGGGCGCAGTAGATAAGCCAAAGGGCAATGCAGAGAACTGATAATGAAAATCTCCAGTTCGAAACCGCAGAGACTTTCTGCAACTTAGCCTTATGGGCACATGAAGGTAAGCTTCCTTGAGATCCAAAGTTACCATCCAGTGATCCTTGCGCAGCAGAGGTAACAGTTGCTGTAACGTCAACATCTTGAACTTGGGAATGTCCAGATAAGTGTTGAGGATAGATAAATCCAAAATTGGTCTCCACGTGTTCCCCTTCTTTGGTACTAGGAACAGGCGAGAATAAAATCCGAAGCCCCTTTCTAATACAGGGACTGGCTGAATAGCCCCTATCTGGAGTAACTGAGAAACTTGCTTGTGAGCCTTTTTTCTTTGTGGAGGAGGAACATCTGGCATGCCTTTGAAAGGGGGCATTGTGTGGAAATAAAATCTGTACCCGTGATGAATGATATCCAGCACCCATCTGTCTTGAGTGATTAAATCCCAATTTTCTTTGAAAAGAGACAATCTTCCTCCCAAAGGAGCTGCCAGACGAGAGTCCACTGGCAGCTGAAAAGGCAGGTCATTGGTTCTGCTTACGAAAGGACTGACCCCTGCCCTCACCAGAAGTCTGAGCAGGTGAACTGTCTGATCTAGGCCTAAAGAACCTTGAGCCCTGCCCCTACCACGTCTAGACCTACCCCTAGACTGGGAACCATAAGCAGGATATGTCCACCCCTTAGCAGGCCAATTTCTACTAAACTTCGGAGGCTGCACCTGCAAAAAATCTTTAACAGTCTGCATAGACTTAGCTTTGTCCTCCATTTTCTTTAAAACTGCTTCCACAGGCGGTCCAAACAACACATCAGACTGTAAAGGAGCATCCAAAATCCTGGTCTTAACATGCTCAGCTAAATTCTGATCCTTCAACCATGCATGCCTGCGAAGAACAGAACTAGTAGCAGCCACCCTCGAGGAGGCCTGAACAGCATCAAAACCACACTGCAAAGAATGCTTACCCACTTGTTCAGACACATGAACCAAATCCAGCAATTCTTTACACTCAATACCTTCCGCCAAAGCATCCACCTTAGATTTCAATTGTGAAAGGAGATAATTCTGATATTTCAGCATATGAAACTGACAATTCAACGCCCTCATGGCTAGAGTGGAAGAAGTATATACTTTCTTACCCCACCTATCCAAAGCCCTTGCCTCTTTATCAGAGGGTACAGGATTTTTAACCACAGAAGCTTTAACACCTTTAGGCCCCTGAGAAACAGTTTCTGGGTCCGCCCTGGGACTCTTAAACAAATACTTATGAGCTTCGGGCACCCTATAATACCTATCAGGCTTAACAGGAGCAGGAGGCAAGGAATCAGGGTTCAGAGAAGCCTCTGCAAAAACATCCTCCACCACATTCAACACAGGAGGAATAGCTAAGGGCCTATGCTGGGGCAAAAACAAGAATTCCCTAAGCCGTTTTCTGGAGTCAGAGTAATCTTGGCCTTCCCATTTAAAGTGCTCCCTCATGGAGTGAAGAGTCTCTGAAAATGAGAAATCCTCAGGAGGAGAAGCTGAAGGAGTGGAATCATCCACATCAGAATCAGAATAAGTAGGAAACTCTTGCAAGTCTTCCACAGAAGACTCTGAAGCCTGTGAACACCGTTCAAAACTATCAAACTCCTGTTCCACCCTAGGCCTCTTATCAGGTGGGGGCATAGAACCTCTAATCAGAGTAATCAAATCTTCTGCCATTTTAAGCATATGTTTCTTAGGCACAGAGCCCGAAATGCTAGGAGAAGCCCCTACAGAAGCTGAACTTGGCCTTCCTCTAAAAGAAGCTTTGGCAACAGAAGGAGAGGCCCTAACTACCTTGGGAAGAGAGGGAAGAACAGCTACCTGAGAAGTCCCCTCAGCCTGGCCTACCTCCTGAGAGGGCACATCCTGTAACAGTAAAGTATCTGCCTGAGACTCCATAGAGACTCCTGGCAAAACCTCTGGCTCCCTGAGCCTTCTAAAGGACCGGCGTCCGGGACTGCGGTTCCTCACCCTAGACTTAACTGTTTTGTCCTTGCGCTTCTTAGATGAAGCAGGCCGGAGCATCCGGCGGCATAGTATAATTGCAACGCTTCCCAAACACTAACCTAGCACAATCAAGCCTCCTCTTAATAGTGCGCTTGTTAAATCTAGCACAAGAGCGGCAACCAACAACGTCGTGCTCAGGCCCTAAACAAGGTATACACAATGTATGATAATCCCTATGCGGTATCTGCTTCCCACAAGAAATACAGTTATTCACTTTTTCTGACATCCGGTAAAATACTGAGGCAAGAAAAAACCAAAATGTTCCCCAACGGGGTTACTTAGCCAACTCTGAATTCGGTCTGAAACTCCGGTTTCGGAAAATCTCAGAACGCCAACCTGCACTCGCAAAATTGCTTCTGCATCGGACCATGCGGCAAAAAAGACTGAGGAAATGACGTCGGTCATGCGCATTAGTACCCTGACGTACTGACGTCAGTCTAAGGCGCCATGACCGACGTCAGCCTTATACTCTGGTATTCGGGCCGACTGGGACGCGGACTATACCCCAATTGTCAGGACTGCAGCAAGGGAAGACGAAGAACATCTGTACTATGTTCTTCGTGTTTCACTGTTGCAGTCATTACATTTGGGTAGATTCCCAAAGCTATGGTTGGGAGGAGGAATTTAGATCGCATTAGGACCAGCTATAAGGCCCTGCAAGACTGCAGTGGCAAAGCCAGCTCTGGATTTAGAGAACATTGGCAAATGATAATGCTTGGTGAAAGTATGTACAGAACTCCAGGTAGCAGCTTCTAGGATGTCCCTGGTAGGGATGCCTCTGTGAAAGGCTGTAGAGGTAGATGCAGCCCTAGTGGAGTGAGGTCTGCTCCCCTGGGGGATAGGTTTTCCATGGTGCTTATAGCAGAAATGAATGCAATGGCCTATCCATTTAGAAATGGTTTGCTTTGAAATAGCCTTCCCCTCTGCCTCTGCAGCAAATGCCACCAGCAGTTGTTCAGATTTCCTTTGAGGTTTAGTCCTGTCCAAGTAGAATCTAAGTTGTCTGTGCACATCTAAGGACTGCAGTATCCATTCCCCTTTGTTCTGTGGATTGGGAAAGAAGGTTGTCAAATGAATGGACTGATTAAGAGCCACACTGGATACCACCTTGGGCATGAAGGATGGATTGGTTCTGAGGGACACCCTGTCCGCATGAAAGATGATGAAAGGCTCAACTGCCATAAGGGCTTGTAATTCAGACACCCTTCTAGCTGAAGTGATTGCTAAAAGGAAAGCTGTTTTCCAAGAAATAAATTTTAAGTCTGCAGTAGCAGTTGGCTCAAAAGGAGGTAGAGTGAGTTTCTTAAGGTCCCAGGCTGGGGTTGGAGCTCTCTTGGGTGGTCTCAAATTTTTGGCCCCTCTGAGGAACTGCTTGAGCGGTGGATGAGAGAAGAGGGGTGGTTCTTTGTTATAATGAGCTGAAATGGCAGAGGCGTGGATTTTAATGGAGGAAAAAGACAGGCCCTTGTGAAGCATCTCAGTTAAGTATTGTAAAATCTGAGGTAAATTGGGCGCTGCTGTGCTCATCCCTTGAGATTGGTTCCAGGCACAAAATCTTTTCCATTTTTCAGCATAAGATTTTCTAGTACTAGGCCTCCTTGCCTCTAAAATGATATCCATCACAGGTTTACTGAGGGATGGTAAAGGATAGATTATGTAATTAGCCAGGCTGCAAGGTTCAGTGTTAGAAGCTGAGGGTGCAGAATCTGGTTCTCCTGCTGAGACAACAGGAAAGGAGTCTGAGGCAGGTGCCATGGGGATAACCATGACACACTGCGCAGGAGGGGGTACCAGTGTTGGCGTGGCCAGTCTGGAGCAATCAAAATCATCCTTGGTTTGTCCTGTTTGACTTTTAGTAGTACTTTGGAGAGCAGAGGCAGAGGGTGGAAGGCATAGACTGATAAGTTTTTCCAGCTGAAGGACAGAGCATCCACTTTTCAGGCTTGTTTGTGGGGAGTCCTTGTGCAAAATTTATCCAATTGGTAGTTCAGGGGAGAGGCAAACAGGTCTATATCTGGGCTTCCCCATTTGCTTGTCAACATGTTGAAAATCCTTGGTTCCAGTTTCCACTTGTGTGGGTCCATGAGGTTTCTGCTTAGTCCATCTGCCAGTGTATTTAATTTTCCTGGCAGGAATTGAGCTTGTAGGTGCACTTGGTAGCTCAAGGCTTTGTTCCACAATGCCATGGCTAGTCTGCGGGGGGGGGGGGTAAGAATGTGTACCCCCATGCTTGTTTATGTACCACATAACAGTGGTGTTGTCCGTTTTTAGCATAAGTTGTCCTGGAAGAATGTGGTCCTTGAAGGCTGTCAGTGCATTCTGTACAGCTAACATTTCTTTATGATTGATATGCAGGTGCATTTGACTTGGGTTCCATTTGCCCTGAATGCACTTCCCTGCCAGGTGAGCCCCCCCATGCAAAGTCTGATGCATCTGTTGTTAGGGTTTGGGCGGCAGGGGGTAGAGTGAATGGTAGTCCCTTGTTTTGGTGGCAGGCCTCTGCCCAACAAAGGAATTCTAACCGTAGGCAAGGTATGATAGGGATCATTGCTTCTAGATCCTGAGAATGTTGACACCATAGGCTTTTTAGATACCATTGTAGTTTCCTCATATGGAGTGTTACATATGGAATTAGTAGAATGCACAAGGCCATGAACCCCAAGGCTTGCAGTATTTGCCTTGCAGATAGCAGGGTTTTTGTGGACACTATTTTGAAGTAAGTTGTCAAATGAATTTGTTTCTCTGGCGTGAGGAAGGCCATCTGGGAAGTTGTGTTCAAGCTTGCTCCCAGGAATATAATTTGTTGACAGGGTACCAGCTGTAATTTCTTTTTGTTTATGGTGTACCCCAGACAAGTTAACACTTTTTGTACAAATGCCAGATGATTCAGAAGTATGTCCTGGCTTTCTGCCTGAATTAGACAATCGTCCAGGTATGGGTATATCTGAATATTTCTTTGCCTGCAAAATGCAATGACTGGAGCTAGGCACTTTGTGAATTCCCTGGGCGCAGTAGATAAGTCAAAGGGCAGTGCAGAGAACTGATAGTACATGTAGCCTGCTTTGAAACGTAGGTATTTTTTTCAAGATTCCCTGATTGGGATGTGCAGGTAGGCTTCCTTTAAATCCAGCGTTATCAACCAGGCATCTTTGCCTATCATAGGAAGCAACTGGTGAAGAGTTAGCATCTTGAACTTTGGAATCACCAAAAAGGTGTTTAGGATAGACAGGTCCAGGATAGGATGCCATGAGTTGTCTTTTCTGGGTACCAGGGAAAGTCTTGAGTAGAAACCTAGTCCCTGTTCCTCTTCTGGTACAGTCTGAATAGCCTTTAATCTTAAGAGAGAGAGTACCTGCTTTTGAGCCTCTGCCCACTGATTTGGGGGTAGATCTGGCCAACCGTTTGGGGTTGGTAAAGTGTGGAAGTGAAATCTGTATCCTTGGGAAACTATGTTTAAAACCCATTTGTCCTGGGTAATGAGTTCCCAGTTTTTTGCTTGCAGAGCAATCTTTCCCCCTAAAGGAGCAGTCAGTTGAGAAGTGCTTGGAAGTTTTAAAGTTAAGTCATTGAAGCAGCTTACCATAGGGGGAGTCTTACTACCCCCTGATTTGGAAGTGGGAGCCCTCCACTGCTTAGTCCTGTGCGTACCCTGGGACTGAAGCCTGGGTGTTCTGCTGGTTCTGGGTTTGAACTGAGAAGGCCTGGAAGAGGCAGGAAAGGACCAATTTTTTGAGGACCAATGCTTACTAAATCTAGGAGACTGCACTTGTAAGAAATCTTTAACAGTTTGCATAGATTTAGCTTTTTCCTCCATCTTTTTAAGAACTTCTTCTGCTTTGTCGCCAAACAGGCAGTCCTGATTTAAAGGAGCATCCAACAATTTAGTTTTAACATGATCTGGCAAAGATCGCTCCCTTAAGTCAAGCATGCCTTCTAAGTACAGATCCGGTGACAGCAGCCCTGCAAGATGCCTCTAGTGAATCAAAACCACATTGCAAAGTATGTTTTCCAACCTGTTCAGCAGAATGCATTAAATCCTGTAAATCCTTATTTTCAGCCCAATCAGGAATCAACATCATTTTCTGTTTGAGCAATCCAGTAATATGCTGCTGATACTTTAACATATGAAACTGGCAGTTTAAGGCCCTAATGGCCAATGCTGCAGAGGTGTATATCTTCTTACCTCATCTATCCAGGGCCCTGGAATCTCTATCAGAGGGGGTAGGATTTTTGGCAGTAGTAGCCTTAATGCCCTTGGGTCCCTGTGAAATGGTAGCAGGATCCGCAGTAGGATTTTTAAAAAGAAACTTGTAAGAATCAGGAACCCTGTAGTATCTATCAGGTTTTCTGGGAGCAGGAGGTAAAGAGTCAGGGACCAAGCTAGATTCTGAAAAGGCATCGTCAACAATGTCCAGCACAGGAGGGATAGCTAAAGGCCCGTGTTGGGGCAGGAGTAAGAAATCTCTAAGCCTCTTTTTAGAATCAGAGTAATCTTGGCTTTCCCAGTGAAAATGCTCCCTAAGAGTATGCAACTTTTCACCAAAAGAAAAATCCTGTGGGGGAGAAGCAGAGGGAATAGAGTCCTCTGCATCAGAATACTCATAGGTAGATAAGGGTAAATCCTGGTTATCAGAGGAGACAGAAATTTCAGAATCCTGGTCAGAAGAATCATAAGCAAATTCAATCTTAGATCTCTTAGAGGGGGAAAGTTGACTTCCCCTGATTAAAGTAATAAGGTCTTCAGACATTCTTATCATTTGTTTTTTAGGCATAGAGGCCTGACCATGTGGTCTGGGCGTTGGTTTCCTAGGCATGGTTCGAGTTTTAGGCCTAGAAGAAGAAGATGGCATAGGTTTAATATGCAAGTCAGTAGGCCTGAATACACCCTCAGAAGCCGGTGCCTGCACAGCGGCTCCAGACCCATCCAAGGTAGAGACAGCCGCAGGTTCCACAGTTGAAGCATCTCGCGGCATACCGGACACCGAATGGGTCTCAGTAGAGGCCTGTGAATCTGAAGTAGTGGGTATCAGGGGCTGCGAAAGCGCCTCACTGAGTACCGGCGAACTGGTGACTAGCTTAGGAGAAGTGTTGTCGGCAGCTTTGGACCTAGGCGGCCTGTCTCTGTCTTTATCTTTGCATTTTTTTGGAATATTGGAAGTCGGGTGGCTTACCGAAGACATATCTGGATAACTGAACCGAGTACCAAAATATTTAGAAGCAAAAATGTACCGACGATGAATAGTTTGTGGTTTAAATAAGGCACAAAACTGACAGCGATGTACATCGTGGTCAGGGCCTAGGCAAGGAATACAGTACAAATGAAAATCTTTATGAGGTATTTGCTTTCCACAAGAAATACAATTATTGACTTTTACTGACATTGGTTTAGAGCAAGAAAAAGTTTCCCCAACGGGGTACTTTGCTTTAGTTGAAGACTTCAGTTCTGAAACTCGAAAAAGAAAATTTCCGGAGTCGGCCGACCGGCACTTGCGAACTGCTTCAGCTTCGGGCACCGCACGGCAAGAAAGACTGATGTAATGGCATTGACTGCATGCTTTATACCCCTGACTACCTGATGTCATGGAAGATGAGAGAGCAACCGACGCAGGGCCCAAGACTTTGATAATCAGGCCGACTGAGGGCTACTGCAAGCAGATAACCCAAATGTGATGACTAAATGTGATGACTACAACAGTGAAACATGAAGAACATCTGCTTCACAGTTTCATTGTGAGATATTCAGTTCTGATCTCTGATCACTGTCTTTGTGGAGTTTGCCTCTTCTCCCCATTTGGATAACTTATTGCTGGATATTCTGTTTTTCCACCCTAAAAAATGCTGACTGGTTAGCTACATTAAATGGTCTATATGTAGTGCACATACCCTTGCCCTTATAACCCAAGTTGTGGCTGAAAATAGCTTTGAGGACTAGTTCATTTACACAGTTAGTTTAATTAAACCCCATTATTTTCAGGTTTCCCCCGTGTGCTATAAAACGAAGGCATGCAGATGTGTAAATTGAGGAAGGTATCACTTCAGCCAAAATGGCATATAAAACATCTCACAACAGCATAAGGGAACACAGAAAGATGATCATAAGAAAGCAAAATAAAATGAAAGATGACGGCTAGAAAGAAACAGTGTAAAAACCAAGTCTGCTTTGTTATTTACACTTTGTATTCATGAAGAAAGACTAGGGAGATTCACTAAATTCAGACCATAGAATATCCGTGGATAATGGGTCTGATAATTTTGTGTTACTTGTTCTCAAACAGTTTGTAAACACAGGCTGAGTGGGATTCAGAAGGACTTACCACAATGGGAAGTCTTAATGTGGCAGTTTTTCCCATCAAAGTAAGCCTATAGAATTATTAGACCTCACTACCTCTGAGGTTTTCCCCTGGTAAGAACATTGGCATGGGGCAAAGTTTCATGGTCAGAGATGAATGATAATGAAGCCGTCCAGGGAACAGCCTAATGAAAATTAGCCATGTGCTCTCCTCCGGAAATGTCAGCAGCTTCCGATTTCTCCAGCCAACTGTAAATTTTCACTGTTGGAGCTTGTTAAGTGCTGACAAGCTAAAAGAAATCTTGAAAATCCTGAAGAAAAGCAAATCTCAAACATCACTCTTCTCCTTTAAACTTCAAATTTGCAGGAGGCAGGAAGCTAACTTATCTATGCAAAGTTTGAGATTGACATAACTCTGAGAAAAGGGAATATCCTGAGAAGTGGCCATCTCTGGTACATGTAACCCTATTCTTTCAGCCATTCTGTCTCCATGTTTTGGGACTCACTCTAGCAGGCAGCAGCATTTCAAATGGTTACCATGGCTGCTGCATTTGTGCAAGTCAATGACCTCAAGGTTGGAGCTGGTTAGACATTTTGGTTGGCACTAATAATAAAGTTTTGGTTTGATTTACCAATAAGATCCAGGTTTAGAAGTAAGATTAGAGTTACTGTTAGGAGTGTGTGAGGTACTGCAGGGGGTTCATCAGTCCACAGATGCATACTAGGCTAGTGACTACTAGGGCCTTTTTAAGCCTAGCTATGCATTCCAAATCTCTGACAGTTCTGGTACCCTTGATAAGTGTAAGCTGGGGATTGGAAGATGAAATATTTATAAGCAGGGGCCTGTGAGATGAACCATTAGAGGCTGTCTGTGTCTGTTAGAGACATAGGTGTAAAACCAGGGATGGATTTCCTGTTCCCTATGCAACTGTCTAAGTTACACTTGAATTGGGATAGGGTGGAACTCTGTTTTACATAGATTGGGAGCCTTTTCCATAGAAGGTGTAGTCTCTGGGATACATACCTGTCTCTCCAGCAGGTCATATTTATATCACAGGCAAGTTTTAAGTCTTTAGAGTAGCTAGTTATGATGCTGTTTGTTTTGCGGATATGTAGGTCCATCAGAGTGGTGTCCAACAATGCCTTGTATATCAGGCATAGATTTCCCCTCAACAGCCTGTAGGTGAAAGAATACAGGGATGGAGCTTTGAAGCAGTTTGCTTATGACTTGTTACTTACTGTATTCTTTTAGTGAGGAAACAGTGTGGGCATTCTAGTTGTTGGATGTGGTTGCTTAGGTGGAAATCAAATCAAGTAAAAATCAAGGTGCTCAGCGATATATCTGATGAATGCTGAATATAGTGGAACAGTGACCTCCTTGGACCAAGATGCCACACATTTGTTTATAAGTTGCACAACACAGAATGATTTCCTCACTGCTGTAGAGACGTTATGGTCAAAGACTAAATTACTGTCTAAGTGTTTCTCCAAGTCCCTGACTACTGGGTCAACTCTCATGGGTGTGTTGTCAATATGATAGTTACTAGATGTGAATGACTTCCTGTAGGATACTATTATGCATTTCTTGGCATTTAGTTTTAGTCCATGGCTCTGACACAAATTATTGTTTCGGTGTTGGCCCTTCCTGGTAAACATTAGTGTTAGTTGGGAAATTCTATGACTACTCCTAATTAGAAATCATCTACAAATTTTGTCAGCCAGAAGCCCTTGACATTGGCTTGACTTCAGAGAAGTAAATGCCAAAAAGGAGCAGTCCTAGGTCCAATCACTGAGGGATTCCACTTGAGACTCTCCTCTTTATAGAGATAGACTCCCCAATTCTAACTTCCAGGGTACTCTGTGTGAGCCAGCTGGCTATCCACTGGGTGACATAAGGGTTTTTACCTAATCTCTTGAGTTCATCAGCAATGCCCATGTGGGGTATTGTATTGAATGCATTGGCCAGGCCAAGGTAGGCAGTGTGAACCCTTTTGTCCTCAGCTATTGCTTTGGTGACCTTCTCCATGAAGTCCACCATGTTGAGTAGGCATGATCTGCCCTTGACAAAACCAAACTGGGTTGGGTTCATTGTCTGGAGGTTTCCTATGTAATTATTAATCAGTTCCATGATAAACCATTCCATAGTTTTGCATATAAAACTAGTGAGACTCCTATGCAAAGCCATGGTAAGAATCAGCATGGCTTTGCATACAAGACTAGTGTGGGACTGTAGTTTCTAGGGTCTGTAGATGGTCCACCTTTGTGCAGAAGGATGACTATTGCTGCTCTCTATTTGTGAGGCATGAAGCCTTTTTAGAGGCTACAGTTAGATAAGGATTCCAGATGGCCTGATAGGTCATGTTTCATACTATTTAGAAGGCATCCTGGAATATTGTCTGGGCCCATTGATGCAGTGTTCTTGGCCTTAGAGAGAGCATTGAAGACCTGCTCCCTAGAGTTACTAGGGGGAATTACATTTGATGGTATTTCCTGAGGGGATGTTGAGGGGAGAGAGGGTACAGTTAGAGCTTAATTTGTCTGCCATTAGGTTTGATATATCTGCTGGCTCAGTATAGGTGGCTGCATTAACAATGAGCTCTGTACACAACTGTGTAGTGCCTTTGAGGTTGTGGACATAGGTAAAGAATGCTTTGTGGTTGTCCTTGGTCTGGGGAGGCCAAATTTACCTCAAATTTGGCTTTGGTAAACTTTATTTGTCCTTTGAGTGGTTAGTTTGGTTTGATGAGACTGCTTTTATCCTGCTGGGTGCTACACCTCTTACTTTTTGCCATGACTTTCTTCCTTCTGTTATACATCCTATTGATGTTGTTATTCCACCAGTGTGGCTTTATTTTTGAGTTAGTTCTGTAAGTCTTCCTGCTGGGTATAAGTGCCTCTATGCAGCTATTAAACTGACTGTATATGGTTTCTATGTTCCTTGTACAATGAGCCCTGGTGTTACAAAGCAGGGACTTCCCAGAGTAGTCATAACTTGTGGGAAGACTCTCAAGGCTCAGTCCATGATTGTGAGACTGGTTATTTTCATGGAGTAGACTGCAGGAACCCCTACAGGATAGCAATGGTGAAATCTGCTGTTCCCAAAACAGGATGTCCAGTCTGTAATGTTTGGAAAAGGTGGCTGCTTCCTGAGTTGCTTAGTTAACTATCCCTGCAATAAATGCAGAAGTTGATGGAGTTGCCCTTGTTGAGTGAGGCCTGGCTTTACACAGAAAGGACTTCCCAGAGGAGGAATAGCATAATTAGAGATGGTCAACTTGCAGAATGAGTTTCACCTCTTTATTAGCACCAAAGGAAACAAATGGTAGTGTTTTTCTTAAGTCTCTCATTATGACCCTGTAATATCTCACTTGCATACAATTGTCTACCTAATGCAGGATCCTTTTCTCTTTGTTTTAAGGATTGGAGAAGACTGGCAACTGAACAGTCTGGTTCAAGACAAATTATTTAGCCACCTTAGTTATGATGGTGGGGTTGGTATGTAAGCTGAACCCATCCCTTTGAGAAACCAGGTAAGGTTCCTTATATCGAACAGCCTGAAGTTTATATTTTCTTCTAGATTAAGTCACAGCTGACAAAAGAGGAGTTTTCTACGTCAGGGAACTTGAGTGGCACAGTAGCAGCTGGTTCAGAGGGAGCCTTTGTTAATTTTTACAGCACAAAGGTTACATTCCAAAGTAGAACTAAAACTTTGAATGGGGGTCTGAAATGAATGGCTCCCTTTGGAAAAAACTGTTTTATTGGTAACAGTCAGGATCATGAGGGGATGTCCACAGGCATGTGGACTGAAACAGCTGGCAGATGTTCTTTTACTGAAGAGTAAACTAGCCTTGCACTAAAGAGATCAGTGAGATACTGAAGAATTAAAGGCATTCCTACTTCGCTTGGGACCTGGTTCATCCCCTAGTATCAAAAGGTAAAGTTCTTCCACTTATGAAGGTAGGGTTTCCTAGTGTTAGGCCACTTAACTTTCCTCATGAATTTTAGAACATTTTCTCAGAAAGTGTGCCTAAAGGGTAGCAAGGTAAGATCATCCATGCTACCAGTTTGACAGTCTGCAGATTTGGGGGTACCAAGGTTCCCTTCAGTAATGTCAAGAGTTGTACATGTTGGGTTAGAGTTACTGGTTTGTCTACTGCCATTTGAGTCAGCAGCAATAAAAAATGTGACCTTGCTTTCTGAATCATCCTTGGGAGATGGAGGATAAGATTTTAAGGTAAGGATATAGACCTGACCAAATGAAAGAGAAGGTATGCATTGCATAAGCCTGCCTGTGTGGTGTTTTGGAGTAAAATTCCCATGGATTTCTGTTGCTTGGAGTAGCAAAATGGTCTACCTCTGGTACACCTCAGCTGTGGACTAGGTCCAGAAATATGTTCATATCTCACATTCATGAGGCTGTGCTGCTGCCTTGCTTAGACAATCTGTTTGGGCATTTTGTAAGGACAGAATTTAAGATGCTCTGATGGTCAAACCTGATTGCTGTGTTATGCCCTATGCCTGCATTGCTAGTTTGCAAATATGGTAGAAATGCATTCCTCACTGCCTATGTATGTATCACATTACCATAGTGTTTTCTGTAAAGAGGTGCTAAAACCTTGGTTCCCAAACTGACATTGCCATAATCTCCTTGATTCTATATGCCTATTGATATGGTTGTTCCATGTGCTCTGCGCTCTCAGGTTAGAAGAATGGTTCCCCAGGCTGTGTATGGGGTATTTGTTGCCAGAGTCCAGACCTTGGGAGAGGAGGGCTCTCAGAAAGGAACAACTAGATTGAGCATTATCTTGTGGTTTCACTGAAAGATTTCCCGCCTTATCCAAGATAGCAAAGGAATAGTCTTTCCAATAGAAAGAGTATGTTGATTTCAGACACTCTTGAGGTATCACTGTAGTTTTCTCATATACAGCCTTGTTGAGGGAACCATGAGAAGGACAGATGACATGGACCCCAGCATTCCCAAGACTTCCCTTCTTGAAACTGAGTTCCAATGGGCAATCTCCTAAAAATGGACCAGGAATGTTGCTTTGTTTTGGGAAAGAAAGACTTTCTGTTGGCACAAGTCTGTGAGAGCTCCTCAGAAAACAACACTCTTTGACAGATCTTCAGATAAGACTTGGGGAGACTGAGGGTGAATCCTAGTATTTTATTACAAGTTAAGGTATAAAACAATGCCCTAAGTATCTCTTCCTGAGACTACGCTTGAATCAGGAATTGATCATGGCAACGGTATATTTGTATGAACCAGCTTCTTCAGTGAGCATGGATTTTGAAAAGGGCATACATACAGTTACTAAAGGGTAAGAAAGTAAATTGGTAGGGGGATCCCCATACGTTGAAACTGAGAAATCACTTGTGGTATTTTTGCATTATAGGTTAATAGGTTCATAGGAGGTTACTAGGCTAGCAGCCTTAAGAGCCCTTACAAGCCTAGCCATGTTAATTGCAAGTTGCCTCGAGTGTCCTTGTTTAGACAGACGTAATTTGCAGAGTGAGTTTATGATAAACACCGACTACTCCTGCCCATGAGGGATAGGAGTAGTTGGCGTTTACCACAGACTCGCTCTGAGAATTATGTCCATTTAACCAAGGGCAACTGAGGCTATGTGGAGGTAGGCATAGCTTCATGGTAACCACCAAGGGCAAGGCCCAAGGGCATAAGAGAGGTAGAAGGGCATATAATGTCAGCATTCTGAATTTTGGTATCCTGAGAATTGGTTTACCCTGGAAAAATTGAGAATTGACATCCTTGGCCCTAGCTTGGTACTTAGAATAGCCTTGAGTAAAACCCTGTACCATCCTCACTTTTTAACACTTCAGTGGTGATCTGTTTTGTTTTTCTAGCAAGGGTTGCACCAGATGTCTTTGGATTTTTGGGACTGGAAGCATTCTTTGAAATCTTGGAAGGGATAGGAACTGCAGCTTAAAAAGTACAGTTGTGTACACTTGCCATAAAGGTAGATGTTCAAGTGTATTCACTGTTGCAGTCATAACATTTGGGTTATCCCTGCCAGGGTAGCCTTCAGCCAGCCCGAATACCAGAGACTTAGTATTTCTGCGTTGGTTGCTGTCGCTTGAGGACTGACATCAGGTCGTCAGTGGTATAAAGTAAGGCAGCCGACGCCATTACATCAGTTTTTCTTGCCCTAAGCTGTCAGGAGCATCCAAAGTAGGAGGCCAGGTTCTAGTGGAAGAACTCCACCTGTGGAAAATAAATACCAATGTGTCCCTTGTAAGGAAATGAGAACAACAAGGAAGAATAGTAGCAAAAGGAGAAAGAGAAAAAAGGGGGATGGCGGGACTGAGACCAGGACTGCAACAGTGCTCAGAAACTCTAGAAAATCGACGTTTTAGGTGGAATTAGCTAAAGGCAGCAAGAAAATGCAGAAAAATGATACTTAATGACTCCAAAGTCTCTCTTTTGGCTCTCTGCTGCTGTAGAACTCTGCAGGGCACCAGGCAGGAGCTTGTTGATCTGTATCTTCTTCTTCTTTCAGACGCTCCCGTTAGGGGTCGCCACAGCAGATCAACTGTTTCCATTTCTTCCTGTCCTCTGCATCTTGCTCTGTCACACCAACCACATGCATGTCCTCTCTCACCACATCCATAAACTTTATCTTAGGCCTTCCTCTTTTTCTGTTACCTGGCAGTTTCATCCTTAGCATCTTTTTACCAATATACTCTGCATCCCTCCTCAGCACATGTTCAAACCAACGTAATCTTGCTTCTCTGGTTTTGTCTCCAAACCATCCAACCTGGGCTGACCCTCTAATGTACTTATTCCTAATCCTGTCCATCCTCGTCACACCCAGTGCAAATCTTAACATCTTTAACTCTGCCACATCCAGCTCAAACTCCTGCCTTTTTGTCAGTGCCACTGTCTCCAATCCATATAACTTAGCTTGTCTCACTACCCTCTTGTAGACCTTCCCTTTCACTCTTACTAGTACTCGTCTGTCAAAAATCACTCCTGGCACTCTTCTCCACCCACTCCATCCTGCCTGTACTCTCTTCTTCACCTCTCTTCCACACCCGTCATTACTCTGAACTGCTGATCCCAAGTACTTAAACTCATCTACCTTCGCCACCTCTACTCCCTGCATTCTCACCATTCCTCTATCCTCCCTCTCATTCACACACATATATTCTGTCTTAGTCCTGCTGACCTTCATTCCTCTTCTCTCTAGAGCATATCTCCACCTCTCCAGAGTCTCCTCCACCTGTTCCCTACTCTCACTGCAGATCACAATGTCATCTGCAAACATCATAGTCCACGGGGACTCCTGTCTGATCTCGTCTGACAACCTGCCCATCACCATTGTAAATAAGAAAGGGCTCAGAGCTGATCCTTGATGTAATCGCACCTCCACCTTAAACGCATCCGTCACTCCCACCGCAGACCTCACCACTGTCACACTACCCTCGTACATATCCTGTACCACTCTTACATACTTCTCTGACACTCCTGACTTTCTCATACAATACCACAACTCCTCTCTAGGCACCCTGTCATATGCTTTCTTTAAATCTACAAAGACACAATGCAACTCCTTCTGACCTTCTCTGTACTTCTCCATCAACACTCTCAGAGCAAACATCACATCTGTAGTGCTCTTTCCTGGCATGAAACCATACTGCTGATCATTAATCATCACCTCCCTTCTTAACCTAGCTTCCACTACTCTTTCCCATAACTTCATGCCGTGACTGATCAGTTTAATCCCTCTGTAGTTACTACAGCTCTGCACATCACCCTTATTCTTAAAAATCGGTACCAAAACACTTTTTCTCCATTCCTCAGGCATCCTCACACTTTCCAAGATTTCATTAAACAATCTAGTTAAAAACTCCACTGCCATTTCACCTAAACACCTCCATGCTTCCACAGGTATGTCATATGGACCAACAGCCTTTCCGTTCTTCATCCTCTTCATAGCTATCCTTACTTCCTCCATGCTAATCCACTGCACTTCATAATTCACTATCCGTACATCATCCAATCTTCTCTCCCTCTCATTCTCTTCATTCATCAACCCCTCAAAGTACTCTTTCCATCTGCTTAACACACTCTCCTCACTTGTGAGTACGTTTCCCTCATTATCCTTTATCTCCCTTACCTGCTGCACATCTTTACTAGCTCGGTCCCTCTGTCTAGCCAGTCGGTACAGGTCCTTTTCTCCCTCCTTAGTGTCTAACCTTTTATACAACTCTTCATATGCCTTATCCTTAGCCTTCACTACCTCTCTCTTTGCCAAGCACCTCATCTCCTTATACTCTTGTCTACTTTCTTCATCTCTTTGACAATCCCACTTCTTCTTCGCCAACCTCTTTCTCTGTATACTCTCCTGTACTTCTTCATTCCACCACCAGGTCTCCTTGTCCTCCTTCCTCTTTCCAGATGTCACACTAAGCACCTTTCTAGCCATCTCTCTTTCTAGCTCTATTGTAGTTACCCAGCTATTCGGTAACTCTTCACTGCCACCCATTGCCTGTCTTAACTCTTCCCTGAACATCACCTCACAATTACCCTTTTTCAATTTCCACCATTTGATCCTTGGTGCTGCCCTCACACTCATCCTCCTCTTCTTGATCACCAATGTCATCCTAAAAACCACCATCCTATGCTGTCTAACTAAACTTTCCCCTGCCACCACTTTACAGTCTCCAATTTCTTTCAGACTGGCCCTTCTACATAAGATATAATCCACCTGTGTGCATCTTCCTCCACTCTTGTATGTCACCCTATGCTCCTCCCTCTTGTTAAAATATGTATTCATCACAGCCATGTCCATCCTTTTCGCAAAATCCACTACCATATGACCTTCTGAATTCCTTTGCTTAACACCATACCTACCCATCACGTCCTCATCCCATCCCTTCACCAACATGCCCATTGAAATCTGCTCCAATCACCAGTCTCTCACCCTTCGGTACAGTCATCACCACTTCATCCAACTCATGCC
Source organism: Protopterus annectens (assembly GCF_019279795.1). Taxonomy (NCBI): domain Eukaryota; kingdom Metazoa; phylum Chordata; order Ceratodontiformes; family Protopteridae; genus Protopterus; species Protopterus annectens. The sequence goes on along the minus strand of NC_056726.1, from coordinate 1,731,799,883 downwards.
AAAATCTTTCTTTCTCATCCATCGCACACCCAACTTGTGGAGCATATGCACTAACAACATTCATCAGTACACCATCAATTTCCAGCTTCATAAACATCATTCTATCCGACACTCTTTTCACCTCCAAAACACTCTTAGCATACTGTTCCTTCAGGATAATGCCTATGCCATTTCTCCTCCCATCCACACCATGATAAAACAATTTGAATCCGCCTCCGATACACCTAGCCTTGCTCCCCTTCCACCTGGTCTCCTGCACACACAATATACCAACCTTCATTCGGTCTATCATATCAGCTAGCTCTCTCCCTATACCAGTCATACTGCACAAAAACCTTGTTCATGCACTTTAACAAAGTTGTTTTTGTGTTTAAATTACCTGTTTAACTGTTGTAGGCTACACACTCAAGTGTGATAGCCATTTCTGTGCATTTAAAGTGTATTTTTGATTATATCTGCTTTATTTTCTGAAAAAAACAAAAAAAAAACATACTTGTTTTCTCACCTTTCTAAGCTAGTACAGTATAGTTTTCAGGTTAGTGCTGAATTCAGTGCTGTGTAACAAGTTTCTGTGTTTGCCCATACCTTACTTGGATAGAAGGAAGTTTCTCTGTTCACCGGGAGAGAGGGAGCTTTGAGCAGCCTATCAGTCCCTGGAGGAGTGGTTTCAGCCCAGAAATTAGTAGTTTATTGGCCATTTTGGGCTAATTTCTATATCTTTCATTTCCCTGCTATAAAACCCGCAAGTGCGCGGTTTTGCGCACCGGGCAGCGCCGGTTAGCTAGGGTATAACTATTCCTAGCTCCAAAAAGTCTACTCTTCAATTTTTCCCTTGGAACTACACAAACTTTCAACTTAAGCACTCAAACCATTCACTTCTCATACTGGCACTTGCTCAAAACTCAAAGCAAGTACTAATAAACCTTAGCACTAGACCCCCCTATACTGTAGAGAAGGACAAGGCTCTATATTTGACCTTACCAGACAATCAGTAAAACAGTTCACTGTACCTATACAGGCATGTCCAAAGAGCAGTTTCAGGTGTACTCTCCAGTCCAACTGGTGAATCTGGGCATTTTGAGGCAATGTTACAATTGCCTCATGTACACAGACAACTCTCTCCTCCTTCCACCAAACACTAATATATGCGAGAGATGCAATTATAGAGTCATACTGGAGGCTAAGCTCTCTCAACCCAAGACTGGACCAGGCAGTCAGGAGGAGAAGGGAATTACTTGCATCACACCACCAGTCTCATATAGAGCTATGAAACCAGCACCAGCAAAAAACACACATAAATACACAAAAACATACTCGGAGGCTCTAAATAAAAATCTGCAGAAGCAACAGAGACCTCCAAAGCAGACATCCAAGCAACCTCCACCCCCCCAACACAAACCATGAAACACATACTTCACAAAACCAGTGTGCCACACAATCACAGCCCTTAAGGCAAAATAACATACCCAAAACACTAGTAATAGGTGACTCTATAGTCAGGCACACTGACGTTCCACTCACTAGGCTGAACAAGGAGAAGGTTACTGTTAGCTGCCTGTTGGGTGCCAGGATCTGCCACATAACACAAGTACTCAGGTCACTCCAGAACAAGTACAAATATGACTGTCATTGTTCATGTTGGTGTGAATGACCTGAGCTGCACCTCCCTGGACTACATGAAAAGAGACATGGAGGAGCTCTCTGATCACATAGCCCAGGCCGGTATGACCCTGACCCTGAGTAGTATCCTGCCCTCACCAAGAATTATACCACGGTATAGAGAAAAAAATTATCAATTTCAACAATTGGCTAAGATTCTGGTGTCATTCAAAGGGGATCCAGTGTCTGTCAGCCTGGGATGACATGCTCGACAAGCTACGCTGCTTCGCTAGAGATGGCTTGCACCTATCACCCTTAGGCTTTTGAATACTGGCCAAGGCTTTTGCCACCCCCATAGTGCCTTTTTTAGGCAAGGCTCAAAAGACAAACCCTCCACCATAAACAGCACAAGTAACAAAAAACTGAGGGTAATGCTACTCAGTGCCAGAAGTCTAAACCTCAATATGCACACATTCGAAGCACTCCTCAGTATGGAGAAAATCGATATATGTGCAGTAACAGAAACCTAGTTTAAGGCTCCAGAGAGCACCCCAGCACTACCAGGCTACAACTCATACCATACATTTCGGCCACAAAACCTGGACCGAAATACAAAAGGTGGGGGAGTATCCATATTCATCAAGGATACCCACACCTCCAGGTTAGTGGCACAGCACGATGCTTCAAATATCATCCATGTGCAACTAACAACGGGCAAAACTGCTATTCAAATTATAACTTGCTACAGATAACCCACCATGTCCCAGGACCCCCACTCCCCATTCTTGGAAACACTGGGAAACATAAAGGTCCTACCAAACACCCAGATATTGGGTGATTTCAATTACCCACACATTAACTGGGAGAACTACTCAAGTACAAACTCCCTTGCCCAACACTTTCTACAATTTATAAACTCAAATGCCCTGGATCAACTTGTCAACACCCCCACCAGAGGTGACAACATATTGGACCTGGTCATCACCAACATGGGCGAACGGTGTTTCACACCGGAGGTCAACCCCTCTCTGGTTAGATCTGACCATAAACTAATCACTCTGGATATCCACATTCTGCCACCACCCCTGGTCAAAGAAACCATCGAGAAAAACTTTTCAAAAGCAAACTTCACATTACTTAAGACCGAGGTGGGAAGTTTCAAAGCCCCCATGCTAAAAGATAACGCTGTCCAAGCTGCAAAATCCTTTATTAATGCACACTATGGGCACCTATAAGAATGCATGGATCGTGCTATCCCAAACAAAACCAAGACTCACTCCTCTAAGAAAAGGAAACCAGTTTGGTTGACCCCTGCCATAAACAAGCTATACAATAGAAGGAGGAAACTAGTACAGAAAAGAGTAAAATCCCAAGAAGAGAAGACATCCCTGATCAGTATCAGCAAGAAACTATGTTCCCTCATAAAATCATCCAAGGCTAGCTTCGAAAGAAAAATTGCCATGGACTCCAAAGATAACCACAAGGCATTCTTTAGCTATGTCAAGAATCTAAGTGGCAATTCTCAGATCTGCTCGGAGTTACTGCTGAATGGCACAAAATACACTGAACCGACCGATATAGCCAATATCCTTGCAGACAGGTTTAGTGCAAACTTCAGCCCCACTCTCATCCCCAAAAGGGCCCATAACTATACCAGAAGAATGTAGTGTCCCTGAAATCACAGACACTCAGGTTAAAACAGCCATCTCCAAAGCCAAAAACACAGCATCAATGAGACCGGACAGTGTCCCAGGCTGCATCCTACATGAGCTCAAAGATGAACTAACCCCTCACCTAAACACACTGTTTAAACTCAGCCTCTCCACAGGCTACATGCCCACAGAGTGGTGCACAGCAATGGGTATTACACTCCATAAAGGTGGAACCACAACAGACCCTGGGAACTATCTCCCAAAAAGCCTGACTAGCTTTGTCTGCAAAGCTATGGAGCGCATCATCATGGATCTCATTAACAGAGACATTGGAAACCTCCAAACACTGGACCCTACCCAGTTCGGCTTTGTTAAGGGCAGATCATGCCTCCTAAAGCTGGTGGACTTCTTTGAGACAGTTACCAAGGCTATGGATGAGGGAAAGATGGTCCACACAGCCTGTCTAGGCCTCGCAAAGGCCTTCAACACCATTCCCCACTCAGGTATTATAGACAAGCTCACCAGCCTGAACATAAACCCCTACATCACGAGATGGGTTGTCAACTGACTCACAGACAGAACCCACATGGTAAGAGTTGCAGGAGCTAGGTCTGACTCTAAACCGGTTACAAGTGGCATTCCCCAGGACTCAGTCCTAGGACCCCTCCTGTTTGGCATATACTTCTCAGAGGTACAGGCAAGCACAGGAGGACTATGGCTGATCAAGTTTGCAGACGACTGCAAACTAGGGGTTATAATTGACTCTCCGGCTGACATAGATATCCTCCAAAAGGGTCTCACTGAGACAGATACCTGGTGTCAAAACCATAGCCTCAAGCTAAATGCCAAAAAGGCATAGTCATCCCCTTTGGAAAAAACAAAGTACCCACAAACTACCACATAGGTGGTAGCCTTTTAAATATGGAAGATGTAATAAGGGATCTGGGGACCCAAGTAGATAGTAACCTCTCCTTTGATAATTACATTTCCAAAGTGGTTAGAAAATCCTTCTATGTGGCCCACCTAATCACAAAAGGGTTTGCATCCAGATCAAAAGAGGTCACTGGGCCCCTCTATGCATCACTCATCAGACCCATCATAGAGTACAATGCCCCATTTGGGGTGTACTTTACAAGACATCTGCAACAACTGGAAAGACCACAGAAGTACCTCACCAATAGGATCACTGGCCTCAAGCAGATGGCCTATGCAGCTCAACTGAAGAAACACCAGCTGTACTCGGTTGCATACCGCCTACTCAGAGGTGTTGTCTGCCTGACATACAAGGCCATGTCCAACCCTGAATTGATGGACATGCTCCACCTAAAGAAAACCATATTACCTCGAGCCACATGTTCCAGGGATCTAAACCTCACCACAACAATAAATAGGATGTGCTGGAGGGATAGATTCCTGTCCTAGAGACTTCCCCATCCTCTGGAACAAGATTCCAATCTACATTAGGCAGAGGTCCTCGCTAACCCTCTTCAAGAGAAACCTTGACGAGTGGATGGAAAACAGAAAGTTTACCCCAGGGATCACTTCAATGGCTCTGCTGTACAGAGGCACAGGGAACTAATCTAAGGGGGTGGCGAAAGCCAACACATTCTGGCTAGGCTTATAAATGCCTTTGGGCAGATAGCCTAGTACCTACCTATGAACCTATGAATACACTCGAACATCTACATTTATGGTGAGTGTACACAACTGTACTATGTTCTTTGTGTTTCACTGTTGCAGTCATCACATTTGAGTAGATTCCCAAAGCTGAGGAAATGGGTGGAGGGAGTCAAGGAAGCTAGGGGCTGACCAGGATGCCCTGCAAGACTGCAGAGGCAAACCCTGCCCTGGATTTGGAGAATAGAGGCAGGTGGTAATGCTTGGTAAAAGTGTGAACAGATGTCCAGGTGGCAACCTCCAGGATGTCCCTGGTGGGGACTCCTCTGAGGAAATCTGCAGAGGTGGAGGCTGCTCTGGTGGAGTGTGTCCTGACTCCCTTGAGGGAGGCTTACCATGCTGTTTGTAGCAGAAATGGATGCAGTGTGCTATCCATTTGGAAATGGTTTGTTTGGAGATGGCTTTGCCTTCTGCCCCTGTAGCAAAGCTAACCAGCAATTGATCAGACTTTCTGAAGGATTTAGTCCTGTCCAGACAGTATCTGAGCTGGCTGTGCACATCTAGAGAGTGAAGAATCCTTTCCCCTTGTTCTGGGGATTAGGAAAGAAGGTGGGCAAATTAATGGATTGGTTGAGAGCCACACTGGACACCACACTGGGCATGAAGGATGGGTTAGTTCTGAGGGATACCCAGTCTGCATGGAAGATGATGAAGGGTTCCACAGCCATGAGTGCTTGCAGCTCAGAGACTCTTCTGGCAGAAGTGATGGCCAGAAGGAAGGCTGTCTTCCAGGAGATAAATTTTAGTTCTGCAGAAGAAGCTGGTTCGAAAGGAGGCAGGGTGAGCTTTTCCAAGACAAAGTTAAGGTCCCAAGCTGGAGTTGGTGCCCTTCTGGGGGGCCTCAAGTTGCTAGGCCCTCTGAGGAACTGTTTGATCAAAGGTTGTGAGAATAGGGGCTGTTCGTTGGGAAAATGAGCAGAAATAGCAGAGGCATGAATTTTTATAGAGGAGAAAGAGAGACCACTGTGTAGTAGGTCAGCTAATTAATCCAGGATGAGAGGGCTGGAGGGCTGTGCTGTGCTGGCCCCCTTAGCCTGGATCCAAGTGCAGAACCTTTTCCATTTATCTGCATGAGACTTTCTGGTGCTAGGGTGTCTGGCCTCATGGATAACATCCAGAACTTGTTTACTGAGGATGACAGATTGGTTCAGGATTATTGAATAAGACAAGCTGACAAATTGAGTGTCTGCAATTGGGGATATATGAATTCCCCTTCCCTCTGGGTTAGGAGGTTTGGAATCTGAGGAAGATGCCATGGAGGCAGCAGAGACAGGCTGCACAGCAAGGGGTACCAGTGCTGTCGGGGTCAGTCTGGAGTTATAAGAATGGTCCTTGTTTTTCCTCCCTTATTATGAGCAGTACCCTGGGGATGAGAGGTAGAGGAGGAAAGGCATAGACCGAGAGGTTGACCCAGGGGAAGGACAGGGCATCCACTTTCCAATCCATGCAGTGATGTTCCCTGGTGCAGAATTTACTGAGCTGATGGTTGGTGTGGGAGGCAAAGAGGTCGACCTTCAGGGTTCCCCATTTCTGAGTTGTTAGGGTGAAGGTACTTCTGTTGATCTGCCACTCGTGTGGGTCCAGAAGGTTTCTGCTTAATTGGTCTGCCAGGGAGTTGAGAGAGCCTGGTAGGTATTGTTCTAACAGGTGTAATTACATAGAAGAGGCTGTGAGCCAAAGGGTCATGGCCAGCCTGCATAGAGGGTAGGGGTGAGTCCCTCCCTGCTTGTTGATGTACCACATTACAGTGGTGTTGTCTGTTTTGATCAGAAGAACCCCTGGAGAGAGAAGGCATTTGAAAGCTATTAAGGCATGCTGCACAGCCATCATCTCTTTTTGACTGATGTGCAGGGGGATTTGCTGTGGGCTCCATTGGCCATGTATGTACCTGCCATCCAGGTGTGAACCCCAAGCATAGTCTGATGCATCTGTGGTGAGGGTCTGGGTGGTGGGGTGTGGGGAGAAGGGCAGTCCCTTGTTGTGGGAGCATGCTGTTGCCCACCAAAGAAATTCCTTTCTGAGGCAAGGAATTATAGGTAGAAGAGTTTCCAGGTCTTGAGAGTGTTGACACCAAAGCCTCTTTAGGTACCACTGAAGTTTCCTCATATGCAGTCTGGCATATGGAATGAGGAGTATGCAAGATGCCATGAACCCCAGAGCTTGCAGAAAGCTGGGGCCTGGTGGCCAGTTGAGAGAAGTAGGCTGGCAGGAAAATTTGTTTCTGTGGTGTAAGGTTTGCCATCTGGGATGCTGTGTCCAGACTTGCTCCCAGGAAGATTATCCTGTGGGTGGGTACCTGTTTTGATTTCTTTTCATTGACTGTGTACCCTGGGGAGGTTAGTAGGCTCTTTACAAAGGCCAGGTGCTTGAGCAGCTTTTCCTGGCTGTCTGCCTGAATAAGGCAGTCATCTAGGTAGGGGTAAATTTGAATATTTCTTTGTCTGCAAAAGGCAATGGCTGGAGCCAGGCATTTTGTGAAAACTCTGGGAGCAGTAGATAAGCCAAAGGGAAGCACAGAGAACTAAAAGTGTTGAGATTCTGCTCTGAAGCGGACATATTTTCTGCATGATTCCCTGATAGGAATGTGGAGGTAGGCCTCTTTTAGATCCATGGTGGCTAGCCAAGCGTCCTTGGAGAGCATGGGTAGCAGTTGCTGGAGGATAAGCATTTTGAATTTTGGGATCACCAGGAAGGTGTTTAGAATGGATAGATTGAGGATGGGGTACCAGGTGCCCTCTTTTTTCTTGGCACCAGAAAAAGTCTGGAGTAGAAGTGTTGGCCTATCTGTTCTGCAGGGATGTGCTCTACTGCCCTCAAACAGAGCAGGGAATGGATTTGCTTTTGAGTCTCTGCCCACTGATTTGGTGGTAGATCTGGGAACTCTTTTGGGGTTGGAATGGTGTGGAAGGAGAATTTGTATCCCTAAGACACAATGTTCAGAACCCATTGGTCCTTGGTAATGGTGGCCCAAGTGGTTGAGTGAAAGGAGAGTTTTCCTCCTAGAGGTAAGTGACGGTGAGCAGAGGGGAGGTCGGGGGGAGGTGAGTCATTGTAAGTTCTTACCATAAGGGGGTGGCTTTAAAAGGTTTTAAAGTGGAGGTAGTCCACTGCTTAGGTCTCTGTATTCCCTGGGGCTGCTGTCTGGGAGGTCTGTTTCCACGGGGCCTAGGCCGGGCCTGTTTACCTGGAGCAGGAAAGGACCAGTGCTTGGAGGGAAAATGCCTGCTGAACATAGGGGGCTGGACCTGTAAGAAATCTTTAAATGTTTGCATAGATTTTGCTTTTTCTTCCATTTTTTAAGACCTCTTCTGCCTTAGTGCCAAATAAGTTATCTTTGTGCAAGGGGGCATCCAACAATTTAGATTTGACATGGTCTGGCAGGGGGTTGTTCTTTAAGCCACGCATGTCTTCTAATGACAGATCCAGTGACTGCTGCCCTGCAAGAAGCTTCTAGGGCATCAAAATCACAATGCAAAGTGTGTTTAGTTACTTGACTTGCAGAATGCATTAAGTCTTGTAAATCTTTAGATTCTGCCCAAGCAGGAAAGGAAGACATCTTTTGTTGTTCCAAGGTACGTTGCTGATATTTAATCATATGGAACTGACAATTTAGTGCCCTGATAGCAAGATTAGCTGAGGTGTATACTTTTTTACCCCATCTGTCCAATGCTCAGGAATCTCTGTCTGAGGGGGTGGGATTCTTAGCAGAGGTTGCTTTAATCCCTTTTGGCCCTTGAGAAATGACCTCATGGTCAGCTGTTGGATTTTTAAAAAGATATTTGTGTGAGTCAGGGACTCTGTAGTACCTGTCTGGTTTTCTGGGAGCTGGAGGTAGGGCATCAGGAGTCAAGATGGATTCAAGGAAAACATCATCCACCACATCCAGGACTGGGGGGATGGCTAAGGGTCTGTGTTGTGGAAGTTCTAGGAATTCCCTGAGTCTCTTTTTAGACTGAGTGTAGTCCTGACTCTCCCACTGGAAATGCTCCCTTAAAGTATGTAGGGTTTCCCCAAAGGAAAAATCCTCTGGGGGAGAGGCTGAAGGAATGGATTCCTCTGCATCAGAATCCTCATAAGTGGAGACGGGTTGCATGTCTTCATAGTCAGATGCATCAGATTCATCTGACTCTTGTTCAGACAAAACTACTGGGGACAGATCACTTTTCCTTTTTGAGGGGGTAGCTTGGCTTCCCCTGATCAGCATGATAAGGTCTTCCACCATTTTAAGCATTTGAGACTGAGGCAAGGTAGTAGGCGCCTGAGAGTGGGTAGTCGTTTTTTTGGGTGTGGTTCGAACCCTGGGCCTAAGGAACTCAGTTGTTTTTGAAAGAATGGTAGTCGCAAAAGAAGACGTTGGTTTGTGTTGAGATTCGGAATGCAAAGGACTTCCTCAGAAGCCGGTGCCTGCTCAGCGGCTCCAGACCCATCCAAGGTAGAGACGACCGCAGGATCCTTAGACGAAAAAGAGTTTTGTGGCATACCAGACTCTGAAAGGGTCTCAGTAGCAGCCTGTGACTCAACTGAAGTGGGCATCAGGGGCTGCAAAAGCGCCTCACTGAGTACCGGAGGACTGATGATTAGCTTAACGGAAGCGTCGTCGGTAGGTTTGGACCTGTGCAGTCCGTCTCTCTCTTTATCTTTACATATTTTCGAAAGATCTGCTGTCAGATGGCTTACCAAAGCCATATCGGAATTCGAGGACTGTAAACGAAAATATCTGGCTACAATAAGGGCCCGCTAATGAATAGTTCTGGTGTTAAACAAAGCACAGAAGTGACAAAGGGGGATGTTGTGGTCTGGGCCTAGACAAGGGACGCAGTAAGAGTGGAAGTCTTGGTGTGGTATTTGCTTTCCACAGACAAGACAATTATTAGCTTTTTCTGACATTGGTTACTGCAAGAAAAAAGGATCCCCAATGGGGTACTTACCTTTAGAAAACTTCAACTTCAGTTCGGAAATGAAAATTCAGGTAGCAGCCATCCGGCACTCGTGCAAACTGCTTCTGCTTCTGGGTCTACGGCAAGAAAGACTGATGCAATGGCATCGGCTGCCTTACTTTATACCACTAACGACCTGACATCAGCCCTCAAGCGACAGCAACCAATGCAGAAATACTAAGTCTCTGGTATTCGGGCCGGCCGAGGGCTACCCTGGCAGGGATAACCCAAATGTGATGACTGCAACAGTGAAACATGAAGAACATCCCTGGATTATAATCTTCAGCACCCACATGCCACCCCCCCCCCTCAAATTTCTTTCCATTTTTCTGTAAATTGTGTCAGGCGTCCTCCAATTCTGGGTGTGGTCTGTCCTGAGCAAATGGGGTGGGTGTGTGGTTAACACCTGGAATGGGATTTGAAGGAGAAGGGAAAGACAGAGAGTAGGAGTATAGTTGCAGGCTCTCCTGGGGGGGGGGGGGGGGGGCTCAGCTCTGAGGGACTCCAGGTTTCCTTTTTTTGCTATTTGGATTTCTGAAAGGTCTTCTTCTTTTACTTTTCTTTGTTCTGACATTGGTAGTGAGACCATTGTTTTGGATCGGTAATTCCTATTATACTTAGGGCCAGGCAGATGGAACACCTGCTTAATTAACTCCATTGTCTTGCCTTTCTCCAATTTTTTAAATATCTCTCAAAAAGGGGGTCTAAACAACAGCTCACTGTCCAAATGCACACTAAAAGCTGTACCTTCACTTCTTCTAACAGAGGTTGTATCCTTACTCATACATGTTTCCTTACAACAGACCACATGGAAGCAGCCCCAGACATTGCATCCATACCACTGTACCCTTATTTACTAGTTTGCTTGTCCATCTGCATTGCTGACTGGACAGACATGATCAGTTAAGCTTTCCGAGTGGCATTAGCTACCTTCCCTAATTTAATCACCAACTGCCAGAAAACCCATGTGAGTCTAACAGTTGATGGCTCTGAAGGCCAGGGTTGCTGATATATACAGTGGATATAAAAAGTTTACATACCCCTATTAAAATGCCAGGTTTTTGTGATATAAAAAAATGATACCACAATAAATAATTTCAAAACTTTTCCCACCTTTAATGTGACCTATAACTTGCACAATTCAATTGAAAAACAAACAAATCTGTTAGGGGAAAAATATACAAAATAAAAAACATACAACATGCTGGTTACATAAGTGTGCACACCCTTAAAACTAATACTATGTTCTGTGTGCACACCCTTAAACTAATACTTTGTTGAGGTACCTTTTGACTTAATTACAGCATTCAGTCTTCTTGGGTAGGAGTCTATCAGTATGACACATCTTGACTTGACAAAATTGGCCCACTCTTCCTTGCAAAAGCACTCCAAATCTGTCAGATTGTGAGGGCATCTGTTATGCAGTGCTCTCTTCAGGTCACCCCCACAGATTTTCTATTGGATTTAGGTCTGGGATCTGGCTGGGCCATTCCAAAACTTAAATTTTCTTTTGGTGAAGCCATTCTTTTGTTGATTTGGATGTATGCTTGGGGTTATTGTTGTGTTGAAAGGTGAAATTCTTTTTCATCTTCAGCTTTCTAGCAAATGCCTGAAGGTTTGGGCCAAAAGTGACTGGTATTTGGAATTGTTCATAATTCCCTCCACCTTGATTAAAGCCCCAGTTCCATCTGAAAAAAAAACCAACTGCAAAGCATGGTACTGCCATCACCATGCCTCACCGTGGGGATGGTGTTCATTTGTTGATACAAAGTGTTGTTTTTGTGCCAAACGTACCTTTTGGAATTGTGGCCAAAACATTCAGCCTTGGTCTCATCAGACCATAATACTTTTTCCCACATGCTTTTGGGGGACGATGTATTGTTTTGCAAATTTTAGCTGGGCCTGGATGTTTTTCTGTGTAAGAAAAGGCTTCCGTCTTGCAACCCTACCCCATAGTCCAGACATACGGAGAATACGGGAGATTATCACATGTAGTACAGAACCAGTACTTGCCAGAAATTCCTGCAGCTCCTTCAGTGTTGCTGCAGTTTTTTTGGCAGCCTCCTTGACCAGCTTTCACCTTGTCTTTTCATCAGTTTTGGGGGGACGTCCAGTTCTGTGTTCCATGGTATATCTAATGCTGTGGAAATTTTTTTGTACCCTTCTCCTGACTGATACCTTTCAACAATGAGATCCCTTTGATGCTTTGTAAGCTCTCTGTGAACCATGGCTTTTGCTGTAGCAAGCAACTGAGTAAATGTCAGGAAAAAGACAGCTGAACTTTATTTGGGGTTAATCAGAGTCTCTTTAACTGATGGCAGGTGTGTACTCAAGAAGACTGTATGCTGTAATTAAATCAAAAGGTGCTTCAACAAAGTATTAGTTTAAGGGTGTGCACACACAACAAAGTATTAGTTTAAGGATGTGCACACTTATGCAACCAGCATATTGTACATTTTTTATTTTTTATATTTTTCCCCTAACACATTTGTTTGTTTTTCAATTGAATTGTACAGGTTATAGGTCACATTAAAGGTGGGAAAAGTTTTGAAATGATTTATTGTGGTCTCATTTTTTTATATCACAAAAACCTGGCATTTTTAATAGGGGTGTATAAACTTTTTATATCCACTGTATCTCTCTCTCTCTCTCTCTCTCTCTCTCTATATATATATATAGAGAGAGAGAGACCAGTTTGACTGTTTCAAGATTCAGCTGTCACAGCTATTGTAAAGAGAGTTCTGGTTTGGAACACCTCCAGATTCCTTGACAGCTTGGCAGCAAATGTGGACATCACAACTGGAACTGACATTAGATTTTTGAACAAAAAGTTAAAAGGGTCCTGACTTTATAGAACCAGTCAATTTCCTTGTAGCAGGGGTCTGTGAGTTGTGTTCTAGGATTGCAGTGGTGAAAACATCCACAAAAGTCTTAGAAACTGGAGGGAATGCTATAGTATTGGCAATGTCCAGGCCCTTACCTTCCCATTTAAACTGGGCCTCATAAGAGCTAAGGTTTCTCCAACTAAGATGCTGTCTGGTGGGCAACCAGAGGGCAATATGTTCTCATCAACCAAATCATATTCAAGGAGAGAATAACTGAAACTGGTAAGTAAGGTTTTCCTGTCTTCCTTCTGAATCAGATGCATCTGAATGCTTCTGTGAGAGGGCTCCCTGTTCCTCTTTTGTGGCGGGACAACCCCTCTGGTGGACAGCATGTCAGCATTTGGCTGCATACCCTGAATAAAAGTGAAGAAATCCTGAGACAGCTTCTTTCAACTCTGCAAGGAAAGCTGGGAGGGGAAAAGAGTTGAGGACCAACCAGATGGCAAAGTTTCCTAAGACAGCAGTTGTCTGACTTTCAGATGCAAGTGTTCTTAAAATGGTGTCTGGTGCCACCTCAGAGGCTGTGACTTATAGGATGCCATCCAAAACTGGCACTACACAGAGTTCCCCTTGTTGGAGAAAGTAAAGAACAGGCATCAGAGTCAAGGTCCTGAGAACCAATTTTTAATGTGACTGCAGGAAAAGAGTTTTTTTTTTGCTCAGGATGACAAACTAAGTGCTCACAGCATGGTGGCATCCAGAGGGGCAGTGCCAAAAGCATCAGCAATTTTAAACTTTGTAGTAGGTGCTGCAAAACCACCTTCATGGGACCAACATCCTTGGACCTAGGACAGCTAGCAGGGCAGTCATGTCCCTGGTCTCCAGTTTATGCTTCTCTCACTGGGTCTACTTAATTTTTCTAGAAGGGCATCTGGCATGGCTAACTGGGAGTTGCTCAATAACCTGGCCTCAGAAGGAATGGCCTTCAATTTCTTTTTATCTAGATAGTCTTGGAAAACCCTCTACCTTCTCCTCAGAGTCTTCTTGTTCAAGATAGTGCAATATCTGCAAGAGGACAAATCATGAGAAGAGCCAAAGCAAAACCCACACCATGAATTGAAGTTCCTAGGAGGAGTCTGGCACCCATACAAACACATCATTTCCTTTTTGTGATAGACATACCATGCTACATCTACTATATTAATGTCTGTGCTACAAAATAGTCTACAAATACAGCAGCAAAAATTCAGAGACTACAATATCTGTAAAATAACAGAAAGCAGATACCTTTCCCCACTATACTATTTATCTGCTAACTCTGGTTATAAAACCATACCAATGCCTCCCTCTGATATCACAGTAAATAAAACTGAATGGATGACCATTTACTGACACAACAAGAAAGAACTGAATATGGCACAGACAGATGCCTACTTGTACTGGAAAAATAATTATACCCATGAGAGGAGAAAGTTGATATGCAAAGGAGGAAAGGTGGAAAGCTCTAGAAGTTGCACCAGACACCTGGTATCTCACCTGCAGCTCATTCCCAAAGATTGTTACTGTAGCAGTGTTCCACATGAAGGACAAATAAAGGTACAAAAGTCAGTGGTACATAACAGGATTAACTTTAGAAGTAAAAATGAGGAAAGAAGTGTTAGTACCACAAAAAAAAACTTTGTTGATAAGCCACAGGAGAAGGTTAAAGTCTCTGAATACTGTAGTAGCATAGAAGGGATTCTCCTATGCAAGTAGGAGAATGACAGTAGCTGGAAACCACTGACATTTTAGTATGACATCAGGTGTAGGGAATGGAATGGAATAACTGCTAAAGGAAAGTAAAGAATTTTAGAACAGTTGGGTGTAACTGCGGAAACAGGATGCAAGGCAACAACGACTCGCAATAGAAACTTCAAGTCAAACAAATATGCTAAGGGTTTTTTGGTTGGATGACTGTTATATGACCTCAGAATTAAACAGGAGAAGCACAGGAAATATGGCTTACATAGACTTTAGCAAAGCATTTCTGTGGCATCCCACAACAGGTTAGGAAACAAGACCTGGAGTTGGTCCTAGAGTGGTAGTTCAAGTAAACTATTGACTAGGCAATAGGACACACAGCCATAACCAGCAAATTAAATTAATTTCCCAGAAGTAACAGTATCATTGTATAATGATGTTGTCAGAATCTGACCCATGATAAGTAACTATTGTAAGTCAGAGTTGTTATGAATCTGGCAGGACTGTTAACAACTGTAAAATGTTCTTAATTTTTGGACAAATGTACATTTGTGCAGCTCTTAATCTACAGTGACCATATGTATTCTTTGGATACAAGCCACTCTGTCAAAGGTACATTAAACTGGAAGAACAAGAGTATAGATTAGTTTGCAGCAAATTTACAATACACATGGATTTACTTTCTTTCCCCAAATATGAACTTCCCACAGTTTAGTTTCTCAGCGCCACTGCCCCACTACCTCATTCAACTGCATTGGAAGGCTAGCAATAAGAATTATTTTAAAGAAATGTTTTTGCTGCGGGGTACCTCCCGGACCCCCTTGATGCAAGGTTTCCGTGCCCATGTGCCTGACCTCTAAATATATTACCCCCCAATGTCACAAAGACTCAAAGATAAGGGAAATGTAGTTGTTTCTTTTTCACTGAATTGGTATAACCTCAGTTTGTATTTTACTTGTATTAAACCAGTAGAACTAGAACTCGGCAAACCACAGAATAACCAGAAGAGTGTGAGCACTCCAAAGGACACCAACTTTATTCACAAACAGTTAAGCGCTTTCCTCTCCACTACAGAGACTTCCTCAGAACAAAAATCACAACCTTACCCAACCAAGTTAAATACACCCATAAATTAATCAATTAAACAACAATTAAAATCCTTAAAGCAATATCAAACTTTCAATGTTAACATAGTTCACCACATTGTTTTAAAAAATTCTTAAAAACAAGATTTAAACAAAATGTTACATTGTTTTATGTTAAAAATGTGTTTACATAAATTAACAAACCAAAAACAACTTTTTAAAAATGTTTTTTAAAAACCTAAGTTCTCAAATAAACTAACCTGAAATTTGATCAAGTTTAAGAATGCTAGCAAAACTAATGGTTTCACTGATGCCTGGAAATCTAGAGGCATCCATAAACAATTGCCATTTTAATTCCATTACATCCAAGTGCACATCCAAAATATCCCCTTTTTCAACCTCATTGAGGTGTTGCAAGACCAAAAATTTGAAACAATGTGCGGTATGTTCGCTTATGTGCCTATATAGTGCACTGGTTACCCTACCATGCTGAATGTCACCTAAATGTTCTCCCATTCTAGTTTTCAATTTCCTACTAGTTTTACCTATATAAAAAATGGGACATTTCTGACATTTAGCCATATAAATCACCCTTTTACTATTACAATTGTAGTGGCCCCCAATATGCAACCTATGTCCATTAAATTAAATTTTACTTGCATTGCCTTATTCTTTGTTCACCAGGTAGATGGGCTGCCCTGAGAACCCTTTCCTGCCATGACCAGGGTTCTCAAAGCACAAAGTTACAGAGTTGGCCAAACTAATCATACACTTTGACAAACAATGTGGATCCCATTTTCAAAAAAATAAAAATATGAGCTCACAGTAGTTGAGAAAATAGATTCTCAGAAGTTGATTGTGCTACACAACAATTTACTGTTAGCAGTAGTTTACACTTAGAAAAATAGTTTCACAAAAGTTGACATCATTTCTTCAGCAATTGCACAGTTAGCAACATTTCCAGCAATTGAGAGAAACAACACAGAAGAATCCAGAAGAAAAAAATGTGACATTAAATTTTCAAATGCAAAGTTAGTAATTTTACAGCTAATAAAATGGTTGCACAAACCACTAGTAACACAGCTTTGAGGTAAAAGAAATGGATGAGATTATTAGACATAAATGAGAAGTGCGCTAAGAGAATTATCTAAGATGCGACAGAGAAGATAGTGAGTAACGGAGACCCTAAGTACAGATATTAGAAGAAGTAAGAAGTGATGGAGTAATGTAATGGTGATGTCAGTATTTACATAGTGGGAGTAATTTCTTGTGATTGGATGCTTTATGATTGCATGTTATTATTATTAACATTATAGTTACCGCTATATTAAATTCAGTTAGATGGTTAAGTGTGCGAAAAGAAGTGTATTATTATTGTGGTTTACAAGGAGAGTAGTTGAAAAACAAATGTACAGGAATATGATACTACAGAGTAATGGAGTGCTGAATGAAAAGTATAGGCTATTTATTAACACTTCTACAGGAGGGGAAATCCTTAGGAGTTACATTTTAATAGGAGGAAATGGCATGTTTACTGGTGAAATTAGAAGTGGAAAGAATAGTTTGAGATCAGAGGATTAAAGGCAGAACTCCCCAAGAATGGGAGTTGCAGGACCACAGATGTTTTTTATGCCATGACGCTTTAAAAGGTGGCAGAATGTTGGATGGCAAGAAAAAGGTATTGGGGAACTCCACAGTGGAAAACTAAAAAGTTCTAATTTATTTATTAACTGATCATCATAGACCCTTTTTGCCTATGACCTAGGCCACAGTGGAAACGGTAAAATAATATCTATAGACGGCTTGAAAGAAGTAGTCAACCAGCATGTTTTTGGAGGTTGCTGTACCTTTAGAACATCAAATTCCACACAGAAAGAAGAAGAGGCCAAGATGTGTGTGGGGGGATCTCTAATAAATTAAGTTAATGAAGAGGAACAAAGCAGAGATGTCTTCTTTCCCTGTTGCTCTTTGCAATACAAATAGAGCCATTAATGATGAAAATAAGAAGTTCAAACATCCAAGGGTATGAGCAGAAGGTAAGATAGGAAAGAACAACATTGTTGATGACATAATTTATCTGACATATCCAGAACAAGACGTCTCTGTGTTGTGGAATACATTCAGACAGTTACATACAGTTATAGATGTCTTGAGTTATAAAATCAATGTAGATAAAAGAAAAGCATAGTTGTAAACTATGTGCCTATGTAAGAATTTATGCAGCAATTCCTATACCTTTGGAGCATGAAAAAATAGGTACCTTGGAGTAAGGCTTAGGAAAGTCTTCTTATAGTAATGGCGAATGAGATGTAGGAGGAAAACAAATAGAAGATAATCCAAAATGTAAAGGACTGGCAGGTCATGATTATAGACTTGGATAGTAAGATGCAGGCAGTGAAAATGGTTTTGGGCTCCTTCATTCTCTAAGTTGGCAAACATATTTCTATCAACTGGGTGACAAAATAGGGTAAAATAAATATGAAACTGAAGAACTTTATTTAAGATGATCCTAGCAATGGAGCAAGGAGGAATGAGGTTGCCTAATTTAAAGAGGTGCTTTAAGGCTGTGTAGTTAACATTATTATTCATATTAAATGTGGAGGGGTATAAACTGAAATGGAAAAATATGAGGTAAGGAGAGACTACCAGAGAAACAGGTGTTGGAGTAAATTAAAAAAAACAAACAAAAAAAAAAAAACAAAAAAAAAAACAAGCAACAACAAAAAAACAGCATGTAGAATAAAGCATGAGACACTATACTGAAAATTAGATAGTAAGGGTATGGCATAAGCAGATTTTATTAACAGGGTTCCCAAATAAATGGATACAATGTAGGCAAGAAACTGCAAGTAGTAACTGATGGAACTTAGCCAAGGAACCAGGATACTGGGAACAAATTACCATGAGGGAAAACTAAGAGATTGGGAGGCAGCAAAATAAATGTTTGGATTACATAACAGGGATAGATTCACATATTTGGGAATGACAATACATTATAAACAAGGAGACAGAGAAAGAAAGAGAGGGAGAGACAGAGACAGAGAGACAGACGAGGGAAATATTAGGTGTAACCCCAAATGGATAGGGCTATAAACAAAGGGGATAATTAGCATGGCATGCAGAATTACAAATGATAATTATAAAAATCACACAGCAGAACTCAGACTAGACTAGGAGAAAAAAATTAGGTGGACAAATTACAAAGGATTTATGTGGTGAAGTGTGCAGGACTTTGAGATGTGCAACTAAATCACGAAGGTTCAGGATATTCGCATGGAAATGCTTCTGTAGATATTTTTATACCCTGAATAGATTGCAAAGGATCTTTCTTCAAATCCAGAGTACCTGTTAGAGGTGGGTGGGAGTGACAGGAAAACTGGGAGCATGTTTTCGGGAGTCTACAGAGCTGGAAGAGTTTACAGATAAATTGCAAAATTCTCTTGGGCAGACATTTGGTGAACAAATGGTTGTTGCTAAGTTAGAGCAGGGAGGAACTAGAATGTCAGGACATAAGGAGGCCTTATTACCTTTATAATGTTAGCAGAGACTAGACGGACCTTGGAAGGTATTATAAAGAAAATAAAGCAGTTGGAAGGTGGCTTATTGGTAGGCTAAAGAAAAAGATGCGTGCCCTTAATGGAATACGTGGGAGTGATACCTTCCCAAAGGGGATCAGCGTGACGGGAAAGAAAGTACTGTTGGGGAGAAATGAAATGAAACAAAAAAAGAGTAGTGAGTGACAAGTAGATTTATAGGTTGGAAAATGTCTGTTACCTGAAATATAAAAAAAGTTTAAGACAAAAGTGGATATCAGAACACACAAAGTACATGATTGTAACATGATATTGGATACATATTGCTTAATAAAGTGCGAGTTCAATAAAGCTGTGTTCAAAGAAAAAATGCTGAAAACAGGGCCCTGAAACTTTGAGGTTGAGATCTTTATGGCAGGTACTGTGCTGACCTGTGTAGTCACACACAAAGAAACATGCAGCAGAAATGCACACAGTGATGGGAATACATCTGTCACAAACTGCAAGCTGTGGAACTAAAAACTTAAGTGCTGTGCATATAAAAGAAATTACAAATGAGTGAACAGTATGGATAACAGTCATTATCACTGTTTTGTTTAAGTATAAAGAAACAACAAAACACTGTTTTTGTTTAAGTATAATGAAGAAGAGAGTACAGGCAGGGTGGAATGGGTGGAGAAGAGTGTCAGGAGTGATTTGTGACAGACGGGTACCAGTAAGAGTGAAAGGGAAGGTCTACAAGACAGTAGTGAGACCAGCTATGTTATATGGGTTGGAGACAGTGGCATTGACAAAAAGGCAGGAGTCAGAGCTGGATGTGGCAGAGTTAAAGATGTTAAGATTTGCACTCGGTGTGACTAGGATGGATAGTATTAGGAATCAGTATATTAGAGGGTCAGCTCATGTTGGACAGTTTGGAGACAAAGCAAGAGAGACGAGATTGTGTTGGTTTGGACATGTGCTGAGGAGGGATGATGGGTATATTGGGAAAAAAATGCTAAGGATGGAGCTGCCAGGTAAGAGGAAAAGAGGAAGGCCTAAGATAAGGTTTATGGACGTGGTGAGAGAGGACATGCAGACGGTTGGTGTGACAGAGCAAGATGCAGAGGATAGGAAGAAATGGAAAGAGATGATCTGCTGTGGCGACCCCTAATGGGAAAAGCTGAAAGATGATGATGATGATGATAAAGAAACAACTAAAATGTCAGAACTGCCAACCAAAATAAAACTGAATTGCATCCAAAATACAGGATCACATGTCTGCCAAATACTGCTGCAAATCTCATAAACCATTTAAAGAAAAGTAATGTTAGACAACAACTTATGAAGATGTTCACCAGCCCACTCCCAAAAATTGCTATACTTGGGGGAAAAAATCAGTTATTTCAGGTGCAGCAACACAACCTAAAACTGAACAGTCTTTGGTGTAAACACTGGTATTTTATGTGAGACTTGACTAGTAACTTCCAATGGAAAAAAAGTCCCACAGAAATCTTACCACTTAAAGGGAATTATTAAAAGTGCTCACCCATATTGGACGCCTGAACACTGTGAAAGGGGAAGCAGTCTCCAGGATGGCAAAATCATGGAATTTTGGTTTGATTCCTTCAGTTTCCATTGTAAACTGTGTGGCTCTGATCAAGTCAATAAACCAGGCAGTACTCCTAGGTTACTCCTGTAAAGGGACACTTGTATGTAGTGGCCTTTTTCAGTTACTAAATAAATACAAAATAAAAATAAAACACAACACTATACTCCAGCAACAGTACAGTGAAACAAGACAAAAACAAATTTTCTACAACCTAAGCCTATAGAAAACACTACTTCATTCCTGAAAGAGTCCTATCAGTGTGAATCATTTAATCACCAAGTTTTGATCTTTCTAGCCCTGCATGGTACAGAAATTGCACAAGTTATATAAACCTATATTTATATTCAAATACCTATAGAAAACAGCAAAAATTAAGAAAAAAGTGTAGTATACCATATTATTGCAACCTTCCATTTAGTAATGCGTGACTGCATCTCTTTTAGTTGGGGTTTGACCTATCTATTAACCCATTGAGATGAAAAAAAAATTATTTCAACTTATTATTTCCTTATTCTGAAAAGAATAACAACATTTTCCAGGAAGGAGACATGCCTTGTTTTCTTAGTTATAGTGAACATCATGAAATAAGAACTAGACACCCACAATCTTTAAATACTCTTGCCAGAAACAACCCTCAATAACAGTACTACAGATGTCCTACAAAATCTGTTTGAACAGGAAAAATGAGCAGAACCTATTACAGAGCGTTCCCTAAAAACTACATATTTAAACAATGACAAAAACTGAATCAATAATAATATTCAGCAAACCAAAGGAATATAAGGAGAACAAATATAATATGACTTCCCTGCTTAGTTTAGCAGAAGTATATTGATGTCATTTGGGAATGGAAATCAAACTAGAAGTAGACAAAAATCAGACAACAACAGAATGTTTCAAATGAAAGAATATTAGGAGATGGATCAGATGAGAAGGAAAGAAATGCAGAAAAGGCATAAATATACCTGCAAGTACAGAAAACTCCCAGAACAACGGTCCACATACATGTTGGTTTACAAAGTCCATTGAACATGTGGGTGAAACAGACAAATTCAGGGTCTGTAAAACAGAACTGGAAACAGTCACACATCTTGTTGCTGGGTGTGATATGCTAATGGCAAAAGGCCTTTATACTGAAAGGCATAATAATGTGGCAAGACTGTTGCACTGGTGATTGTGCAAACATTACAATATTGAAGTAGCTGAGATGCTTTGGAAACATGTGCCAAAAAGCATTTCAGGAAATGATGAAGTTTATATCACATGGGATCACCTATTACATACAGCTGAGAAAATAGATATGGGAAAACCAGATACAGTAGTCTATTAAAAAGCAAAAGTAGCATTGATCATTGAAATTGCTATACCCAGTGATTACAGTGTCTCACGTACTGAGAGATACTAAGTTATAAAATACCAGAATTTGCAGGCATTAATGAGGGCATTGTGGAGGAAGGATACCCAGACAATTCCAATAGTAGCAGGAGCAATGGGCTTCATAAAAAAAAAGAATTAACAGTCATATTAAGCTATGCTACTGACACATGTAATTCCATATGAATTACAGAAACAGTCAAATCTGGGCATATTGCACATGCTGCAAAGAGCACTTTAGGCTAACATCGAAGACTGAAAGAATACTAATTTCATGAACTTTAATCATGCTTTGACTTAGGAATGGGATCCATTCCTGTCATGTTATTAGAAACCCAAAAGACTTGGAGAAATTAAAACAAGAGTATAATGTCAGGGTGAAATAATAAACTTAGGGACATGCTCAGGTGATGTCCAAAGAGGCAAACTATCATGAAGTGATATAAAGAGGGGGACAGAAGAATTCTTGTAAAATGAATGTGTGCTCTAATATTTTTACCCTTTACTCTAGTAGCTTTATGGAGATAAATTAATTTTCTTACTATATTTGTTAATTGAATAAGCATACTAGGCACAACTGCATCTTTACAGAGATGACTTGGAAGCACTGGCTGGTTAAATGACTTAAAGTCACAATGCAGGCGATTGAAGACTGGGATAAAGAAAACGAGGCCTACAAGCTGAAACGTCTTGGCATCGCACAGCTTTAATGCGAGGACTACAAGCTGAAACATCTTGGCATCGCACAGCTTTAATGTGAGGACTACAAGCTGAAATGTCTTGGCATCGCACAGCTTTAATGCGAGGACTACAAGCTGAAACGTCTTGGCATCGCACAGCTTTAATGTTACATTAGCTCTCATTGTCTCCCCTTTCACTTATTTCACAACTGTCTGGCTTTAGTTTCATGAAACTGACAATTTCAGTACATAAATCAGAAACATTTACACAAAGCTGCCCAGTTTATGGGCAATAACAACATCACAAGCCAATACTGACGGTGCAAAGGGATACAGCCTTTACTGCAGTCCAACATACCCAAAATCAATTAGTGGCTCTGGTATATGACATCGTAGCAAGGGAGGATGGGTGTGCCCATCACTGGAGGGGTTGTTGAGCTGGTCACATGATGCATTAGATTAAGGTATAAAAGATGCAGCCTGGGGAGGGTGGTGTTATGCTTACCAATCCATTGATAGGTGGTAGCCTTCATAGTGGGTGTGTGGGAGTATGTTTTCACATGGACAAGGCACTTTGAGCCATGTGGTGATATAGTTCACTCATCCTGTCTGTCAATTGAGTGGGATTTGGCCATCACTAATGCTGTCACAGCTAATATGTTGGCAAGGACATAACCTTCATGGCTGCCTGAATGATGGCCTCCCACTACTTTCACTTCCACAGTTCTGGAGGGCTCTTCACCACAGAGGAATAAATGGACTTAACTCTGACTTAGGGAGGTCTCACTCCTAGCAGGCATGGGGCAAAACTGTTCAGAGCGTTGTTGCCTCACAGTAAGACGTTGTCCTGTTCGATTCTCAGCTAGAGCGTCTTCTGTGTGGAGACATGCATGAATGGGCACACCTTCGTTGAAGGTTGTGTGTCAGAGCTGGCAACTCGGCATGTAAAAATCTACTGCCAATCATTAGCGGACCTGAGTTCCACTGTGGCGACCCCTAACCGGGAAAAGCTGAAAGACACAACAACAAAGTTGCATGGGCCTAGTTAGTCTCCCATGGTATGGTCTATTTTCATGGGAATTTTAAGGTGGCATTCATACTGACTTGCTCACTTGCTTTCATTCTGACCAGACTACAGTAATTTGAAATTGTTGATAAAGCCCTCCCTACTTCTTCTGATAAATGATCTCTTACATCTACCAAAGTAACTAGCATCTCATGCAGACAATACCTTGGTTTAATGTCTCATCTGAAGGACAGCACTGCTTATGATACACTGCAGTGTCAGTACTAGAAGATTACTCCATCCATCTGGTGTGGGGATAGAACCCAGGGCCTTCTGATCTTTCCAGAATTAGATCTGAAACATGACTTCAATCAGCTGGTATGAGGACAGAACCCACAAGTTCATACTTAGCTTAGTTATTAGGCATGCAATCTAGGAGATTATTGCGGAACCTAGCCCATAATTCCCAATTATCCAACAGCACTGTCTAATTAACAGACTTGTTCAGAGTCACACAGCAGGCAACCAAAGGGTGAGCGAATCAAGCCCTGAACCACAAGAAGCAGCATATTAACGGCTCATAGCCTTAATTCTCTGTGCTAAATGCCAGACACAGCATTCAGATATTTCCAGCTAAACTCTGAACCAATCACACTGACTTAAAAAGTCACAGTCACAAAACAAAATAAAGGTAGGTAGCCAACTTTTCAAATAATTATGCCATAACACCATATAATGACTAAAGAAAATGCCATTAGAAAACCAAACATAAAAAAGAAAGAAAACCAAGTATTGTTAATTTAAAATTGTTTACTAGTTTGGAGAAAAATTCTTCCTCTCAACCCCAAAGGATATCAAGTTGTAGTTAGAGAATGGAAAGCAAATAATTTCACAAGAGAAAACAGGTACACAAAATCTGCAAAGCTAAAATCCGCTACCATTAGGTGTTAAAAGAAGATACCCCAAATTAACAAAAATATTTTCCAAATGTACCATCTCAAAGTACATATGGACAGGGAAAAAGTATTTTACATTACCTTTTTCTGCAGAGGAAAGCAACTGAAGTTCCCCTCCACAAATATGTAATGAATGATGCAAAAAAGGGTAAATGGATTATTCAGCTGCTTTTACAGTATTTGTGTTTCCACCACCTACTCTATTACTTCACCTTGCTTTTTCAGCTACTTGTTCTGTAAAGTAGTCAATTTCATATTTTCTGCTGCATTTATTACTGCTTGTTTTTAGCCTGTTTAAATTGTGTTATTCTAAGCCTCTTGGTTTTGGTTTTAGCTCTTGGGCTTTAGGCCTACCCCTTAGCTCTCCCTGGCCCCTCTCCCTCAGGTTCTGACAAATATATGGATGGACAATTTCATATGGTTTCTATTGCAGGCCTGGCTGATATGGGCATGTAGCCACTGCCTCATGTACACAGACAACCCTCTACTACCACCACCTAGGAACACAATTTATGAGAGATGCAATTACATTAAGAACCTAGAGTCTATGCTCTCTCCTTCACAAGCCAGTATATCTGGCACTGAGAAGGTTATCAACACAATCACTAAACCTCAAACACCACCCACAACTACACAACACACACCCACATATCTGGAGATTCTCAGCAAAAAAAATTCCCAAACAAAGGAGACCTCAGAAGCAAAAACACATGCGTACTCCACAACCTTCCACACCACATACCAAGCATAGTCCACACACCTATGTCTTGCAGCCACAAAGGCCTAACCATAAACCCAACATATTAGTCACAGGAGGCTCCATTGTGAGACACACAGATGTGCCTCTCACCAGGCTGGATAAGGAGAAAGTCATGATTAATTGTCTGTCAGGTGCCAGAATCCGCCATATCACACACGCACTCAAGTCTCTTAACAACGGGTGCTGTTATGACTCTGTCATAGTCCATGTTGGAGTGAACGACTTGAGAAGTACCTCCCTGGACTATATGAAGAGAGACATGATTTAGCTCACTGAACATGTGTCCCAGGCAGGTATGTCCCTAGCCTTCAGCAGCATTCAACCATCAGAGAGAGAGTGATGCCTCAATACAAACAGAAAATGATTGACTTTAACAATTGGCTTAGTTTCTGGTGTCATTCCAGGGGGATCCAGTATATGACAGCCTGGGAAGATATGATTGACAGACTATGATGCTTTGCTAGAGATGCCCTGCATCTGTCTCACTTGGGCTTCAGGCTTCTGACAAAGGCCCTTGCCTCCCCCATAGTGCATTTTTTTAAGAAAAGTCCTGATGTTGATAAAACCAACATAAAAATTTCAACAAAACGCAAATTAAAGGTCATGCTGCTAAACGCTAGGAGTTTAAATGTGAAACTACACTCATTGCAAGCATTCTTAACTCTGGGAGATGCTGACATTTGTGCAGTCACAGAAAAGTACAGTTGTGTACACATATCATAAATGTAGATGTTCAAGTGCATTCACTGTTGCAGTCATTACATTTGGGTAATCCTGCTGGCAGTTTGCCATCAGTCGGCCTGAATTCCAAAGTCCTGGGTCCTGCGTCGGCTGCTGTTGCCCTTTCCCTGATGTCAGGTCATCAGGGCTATAAAAGATGTGGCAGATGCCATTTTCTTTAGTTTTTCTTTCCCCAGATGTCAGGTGCCCCTGAAAGGGTAGCCAACATTTATATATATATATATATATATATATATATATATATATATATATATATGTATATATATATATACATGCATCAATATAAACCTTACCTTCCTCTACAAGCAAATACACCACATAGGTTGTATGAATCAAAGAAGGAAAGATAGGTTCCATCAGAAGAAAAGGGGGATGGCAGGTGAGTAACCTGGACTGCAACAGTGAATACACTCGAACATCTACATTTATGGTTAAGTGTACACAACTGTACTATGTTCTTCGTGTTTTACTGTTGCAGTCATTACATTTGGGTAGAGTCCCAAAGCTATGGTTGGGAGTTTGGAGCTAAACAGCATTAGGAGCGGCTATGAGGCCCTGCAGAACTGCAGTGGCAAAGCCTGCCCTGGATTTAGAGTAGAGTGGCAGATGATAGTGCTTTGTAAAGGTGTGCACTGAATTCCAAGTAGCAGCCTCTAAAATGTCCTTGGTTGGTACTCCCCTGAAAAAGGCTGCTGAAGTGGCTGCAGCTCTGGTTGAATATGGCCTAATGCCTTTGGGCACTGGCTTGCCATGGTGTAAGTAGCAGAAACAAATGCAGTTCCTTATCCACTTTGAAATAGTCTGCTTTGAGATAGCTTTTCCTTGTGATCCTGCAGCATATGCCACTAGTAATTGCTCTGTCTTTCTGAAAAATTTGTTTCTGTCCAAGTAGAATCTAAGCTGTCTGTGTACGTCCAAAGAGTGCAGAATTCTCTTCCCCTTGTTCTGTGGATTTGGATAAAAAGTTGGCAGATGAATAGTTTGGTTAAGAGCCACACTGGACACCACCTTAGTCATAAATGTTGGGTTTGTCCTCAGAGAAACCCTGTCTGAATAAAAAATGATAAAATGTTCCACAGCCATGAGTGCCTGTAGCTCTAAAACTCATCTTGCAGAATTTATTGCTAGGAGCAGAGCTGTTTTCCAAGATAAAAACTTTATATCAGCCATAGCAGCTGGCTCAAAAGGAGTCAGGGTGAGTTTTTCCAAGACATAGTTGAGGTCCCATGCAGGCATTGGTGATCTCCTTGGAGGCCTTAAATTGTTGGCTCCTCTGAGGTACTGCTTTAATAAGGGATGAGAAAAGATTGGGGGCTCTGTATTGTAATGAGCTGAAATGGCAGAGGCATGAATTTTAATAGATGAAAAAGATAGGCCTTTGTCCAGCATCTCAGTTAAGTATTGCAAAATCTGAGGAATATTTGGCACAGCTGTATGAGTTCCTTGTGCCTGGTTCCAAGCACAGAATCTCTTCCATTTTCAGCATAAGATTTTCTAGTACTAGGCCTTCTGGCTTCCAAAATGACATCCATCACAGCTTTACTGAGAGGTGTGTTTTGTATGACTACATTATCCGCCATGCTGCCAGGTTTAAAGTCCTGAGTTGGCTGTGCAGGATCTGATTGTTTTGCTGGGACAGTAGATGAGGTATTTGAGGTAAGGTCCAAGCTGGGCATTGAGACAAGTTCCTTAGTATTGGATACCAGTACTGGTGGGGCCAGTCTGGGGCAATCAGTATCATCTTTGGCTTCTCCTGTCTGACCTTTAGGAGTACCTTGGGGAGGAGAGGCAGTGGGGGAAAGGCATATACTGATAGGTTTTTCCAGCTGAAAGATAGAGCATCCACTTTCCATGCTTGTTAGTGATAAATCCTTGTGCATAATCTTTTTAGTTGGTAGTTGTGAGGGGAGGCGAATAAATCTATGTCTGGGCATCCCCATGTCCTTGTTATCATGATGAAGACTTGTGGATCCAGCTGCCACTCGTGGGGATCCATGAGGTTTCTGCTTAGTTCGTCTGCCAGAGTATTTTTCCTTCCTGGCAGGAATTGTGCCTGAAAATGTACTTGGTAAGTCAATGCTGTGTCTCACAAAGTCATGGCTAGTGTGCAAAGGGGGTAAGAATGTGTGCCCCCCCTGCTTGGTTATATACCACATGACCTTGGTGTTGTCTGTCTTTATCAGTAGTTGTCCCGGATGAAGTAGGTCCTTGAAGGCTGTCAGGGCATTTTGAACAGCTAGCATCTCTTTTTGATTGATATGTAGATGCATTTGGTTTGAGGTCCATGTACCCTGAATGCATCTTCCTGCCATGTGCCCCCCCCCCCTCAGGCATAATCTGATGCATCTGTTTTTAGTGTCTGTCTGGCCAGGGGTAATGTGAATGGCCGTCCCTTGTTTTGGTGACCAGCCTTTGCCCACCATTTGAAATTCCTGTTGCAGGCAGGGAATGAGAGTAATCATAGTTTCCAGGCTGTGGCAATGTTGAGTCCAAAGCAGTTTTGCATATGGAATTTGTAGCATGCAGGATGCCATGAAGCCCAAAGCCTGCAGAATTTTTCTTGCAGATAACTGGGCCTTTGTTGCCAACATTTTAAAATAGGTAGTCAGTTGCCTTTGTTTGTCTGGCGTGAGATAAGCCATCTGGACAGTTGTATTTAAGCTTGCACCCTGGAATATTATCTCTCGAGGGGGTACTAGTTTTGATTTCTTTTCGTTAACTGTGTACCCTAGGCATGTTAGAAGTCTTTTCACAAACGCCAGATGTTGTAGAAGAATGTCCTTGTTCTCTGCTTGAATTAGACAGTCGTCCAAGTAAAGATATATTTGTATTCCTCTGTCTGCAGTAAGCAATTACTGGTGCCAGGAACTTTGTAAAGACCCTGGGCACAGTAGATAAGCCTAAGGGCAGTGCAGAGAATTGGTAATGCATTGAGCCAGCCTTGAATCTGAGGTACCTTCTGCATATTTGTCTGATTGGGACATGCAGGTATGCCTCTTTTAGGTCTAAAGTCACAAGCCAAGCGTTCTTGCCCAGCATGGGCAGAAGCTGCTGCAAAGTCAACATTTTGAATTTTGGTATATCCAGGAATGTGTTCAGAATAGATAGGTCCAGTATTGGCCTCCAGGCCTTGTCCTTTCTGGGTACCAAGAACAGTCATGAGTAAAATCCTTGTCTCTGCTCTTGCTCTGATACTTGTTGAATGGCCTTCATGTCCATGAGGGATGAGACTTGTTTTTGTGCCTCTGCCCATTTATTTTTTGGCAGATCTGGTCAGCCGTTTGCCTTTGGCAGGGTATGAAAATGGAACTTGTAGCCTTGTGAGACGATATTTAGAACCCACTTGTCCTGGGTTATGATGTGCCAGTTTTGAGAAAAAAGTGCTAATTTTCCCCTTAAGGGTGCTGCCAGGAGATAAGTGCTTGGTGCAGGCAGGGGGGAAGTCACTGGGACTGTTTCCTGTATGGTTGTGATTTGTCTTCTCCAACTTTGGAGGTAGAAGCACCCCATTGCTTTGACCTGTATGAAACTTGTGCCTGGGATCTGCCTCTAGGGCATCTGGATCTGCCCCTTTGAGGTCTGTCTGACACAGGAAAGGACCAATTCTTTGTTGGCCAGTGTCTACTAAACCTAGGTGGCTGTACTTGTAAAAAATCTTTGACAGTTTGCATAGATTTAGCTTTGTCCTCCATTTTCTTTAACACCTCTTCTGCCTTAACACCAAACAAAGTATCATGCTGTAAAGGTTCATCTAATAATTTAACCTTGACATGATCAGGCAGATTTTGTTCCTTTAATCAAGCATGCCTCCTAATTACAGAACCCATAACTGCAGCCCTGCAGGAGGCCTCCAAAGAATCCACATTGCAAAGTATGCTTTCCAACTTGTTCAGCTGCATGCAATAAATCCTGCATTTCCTTGTTTTCTGCACATTCAGAGTTTAACAACATTTTCTGTTTAAGCAATGCCATGACATGTTGCTAATATTTGAGCATATGAAACTGACAGTTTAAGGCCCTTATAGCCAAGGTAGCAGATGTGTAAACCTTTTTTCCCCATCTATCCAGTGCCCTGGAATCTCTGTCAGAGGGGGTAGGGTTTTTTGCAGCAGAATCCTAAACTCCTTTGGGACCCTGTGAAATAGTTTCTGGGTCTGCAGCAGGGTTTTTAAAAGGGAATGTATGAGAGTCAGGAACCCTGTAATATCTGTTAGGCTTAAGTGGAGCTGGAGGTAAGGAGTCAGGGGTAAGACTAGACTCTGAAAACACATCATCTACAATGTCTAACACCGGTGGAATGGCTAGTGGCCTGTGTTGGGGTAGTAGAAGGAAATCCCTGAGCCTCTTTTTAGATTCTGAAAAATCTTGGCCCTTCCAGTGGAAATGCTCCCTCATGGTATGCAAGGTTTCCCCAAAAGAGTAGTCCTCTGGAGGAGAAGCTGATGGAATAGATTCTTCAGCATCAGAATCCTCATAGGGGGGAAGAGAATATTCCTATTCCGAAGAGGAATCAGAAGAAATGGAAACCTAATCTGAAGATTCATAGTCAGTCTCTTGCCTAGGCCTCTTATCAGGAGGGGGATGGGAACCCCTGATCAAGGTAATCAAGTCTTCGTCCATTTTGAGCATCTGTTTTTTTGGGCATTGCGGCCTGACCACATGGCTGTTGAGTTTGTTTCTTTGCTTTAGAAAGTGCTTTAGTCTTTGCCTTTGAAGCTGAAGTCGGTTTAATGTAAAGATGTTTACGTCTGAATACACCCTCAGAAGCCGGTGCCTGCTCAGCAGCTCTGGACCCATCTGAAGGAATTGTATCCGAGGCTCCAATACCTTGAGTTTCCAGCAGCATGGCCGACTCCACGTGGGAGTCGGTAGTGGCCTGCGACTCTAAAGTAGCGGGCATCAGGGGCTGCGAAAGCGCCTTACTGAGAACCGGCGACTGGCTTAGGAGAAGGCAACAGGGGCTGCGAAAGCGCCTCACTGAGAACCGGCGAACCGGCGACTGGCTTAGGAGAAGCTTCGTCATTGGTTTTGGGCCTCGGTTGTCTATCTCTCTCCTTTTCTTTGCGTTCTTTGTGAACTCTGGTAGTCGGATGGCTATCCGACGACATTTCTGGATAATTAAACCAGCGTCCAAAATAGTTTAAAGCAAAATTATACCGATGCTTAATAGTGTGTTGGTTAAATCTAGCACAAAACCGACAACCAGAAACATTGTGATCAGGGCCTAGGCAAGGAATACAGTAAGAATGAAAATCCTTATGAGGTATTTGCTTTCCACAAGGAATACAATTATTTACTTTTTCTGACACCGGTCTGGAGCAAGAAAAAAGTTTCCGCAACGGGGTACTTAGCTTTTTTGAGGACTTCGGATCTGAAACTCGAACACGAAAATCTCAGGAGTCGGCCGACCGGCACTTGCGAACTGCTTCTGCTTCTGCTTCAGGCACCACACGGCAAGAAAGACTGGAGAAAATGGCACTGGCCACATCTTTTATACCCCTGATGACCTGACATCAGGGAAGGGGCGATAGCAGCCGACGCAGGACCCAGGACTTTGGAATTCAAGCCGACTGTGGGCAACCTGCCAGCAGGATTACCCAAATGTAATGACTGCAACAGTGAAACACGAAGAACATCCTGGTTCAAAGCTGCAGAGAGCACCCCAGCCTTACCTGGTTACTCATCCTATCATACATTCAGACCCCAAACTGTGGGCAGCAAAACCAAAGGCAGTGGAGTTTCAATATATATTATAGGCACACACACCTCCAGGCTGGTCAAACAGTATGATGCACAGGAGACACTCCAGGTGCAGTTAACCATTGACAAGACCCCTATTCAAATTTTAGGTAGCTACAGGTCTCCAAATTTGACTCAAGATGCCCACTCCACCTATCTGGACCTCTTTGAATCTATCAAGATTCAACCCTTTACCCTGATCCTTGGTGACTTTAACTGCCCAACAATAGACTGAAAAGAACACTCATGCCAGAACGCAAATGCCCAGAGATTCCTCAATATTATCAATACAAATGCCTTGGAATAGCTAGTTGATACCCCCACAAGGGGTGACAATATATTGGACTTAGTATTAACCAACATGAGTAACCACTGCAGCACCCCTACAATATCATCCTCCCTAGTAAAATCCAACCATAAAGGAGTCACTTTCAAGGTCAGCATCTCCCCTGATCCCCCTCTAGCTAGGGTCAAACAAAAAAACTTCTCCAACACTGATTACAACCTCCTGAGGGATGGTATAAACAGCTTCACAGCCCCCTACCCCTCTACTAAAACTGGTACCAATGTCCAAATCTATACCAAAGTACTATAGAAGCACTTATATAAATATATGCATGGAATCAGGAATACCTGACAGGACAAAATCATCCTCTGCAAGGAAGAGTAAACCTGTCTGGTGGACATCTGCAATAAATAAACTATATAACAAAAGGAAAAAAAATACTGTCCAGGACCAAGAAGGAGCAGGTGCCCTATTGGAAGCAATCTCTCCTTAGCCTGAACAAGCAAATAAGAGCACTAGTGAAATCCTCTAAAGCCAACTTCGAGTCCAAATTGGCCTCATCTACTAGAGACAATCATAAGACCTTCTTCACAAATGTCCGCAATCTCAAAGGAAGCACCCAGATCTGTTCAGAATTGGTGGTCAAGGACACCACATACACAAATGCTGTAGATATAGCCAACTGACAGACAGATTCACCAAAAACCTTACCCCTCTTCCCTCCATCAGTAAATCAGGACATCCCCAGTACCTGCCCCCCCTTATCTCTAGGGAACAGGTCATCACTGCCCTCTCAAAGGCAAAAAATACAGCTTCCATGGGACCTGATAACATTCCAGGCTGCATCCTACATGAACTCAGGCATGAACTTGCAGCACCATTAAGCATCCTATTCAGCCAAAGGTTGAGTACCGGCTTCCTCCGAGCTGAGTGGAGGACAGCCACTGGCATCCCTTTACACAAAGGTGGAGTGTCCACTGATCTGGGAAATTATAGACCCATCAGCCTAACTAGCCTGATCTGCAAGGCCATGGAATAGATTGCCATGGACCTCATTAACAGGGACATTGGCAACCTCCAAACACTCGGCCCCACACAGTTTGGCTTTGTCAAGGGGAGGTCATCTCTGTTAAATTTGGTTGATTTCTTTGAGACAGTCACCAAAGCCATGGACGAGAGGCGGATGGTGTACACTGCCTACCTTGACCTGGCCAAAGCCTTTGACATTGTTCCCCACTCAGGCATAATAGATAAACTCTCTCAACACTGGGCATCAAGCCATATGTTATCAGATGGGTAGCAAAGTGGCTCACTGATAGAACCCAGCTAATCAAAATAGGGGAAGCCACCTCAAGCAGTATACTTGAAACAAGTGGCGTACCCCGGGGATCAGTCTTGGGGCCTCTGTTATTCAGTATATACTTCTCTGAGGTGCAGGCCAAAACCAGTGGGCTATGGCTGACCATGTTTGCAGATGACTGGGTGTGGTCATCAATTCCCCAAGTGATGTGGATGTCCTCCAAGAGGGTCTCACCCAAATAAATGACTAGTGTTAGAAACAAGGCCTCAAGCTGAATGCCAAAAAATGCATCATCCCCTTTGGGGAGAGTGACATCCCCACATATTATCATATTAATAACAATGTCCTAAGCATGCAATCAGTTGTGAGGGATTTGGGCACCCAGGTTGATAGCAACCTGACTTTTGACTACCATGTTGCTTCCATTGTACGGAAAGCTTTCTACATGGTCCACCTCATAAGTAAGGGTAACTCATCCAGGGACAAAGTGGTCATAACATCCCCATATTCTTCCCTTATAAGGCCAATTATTGAGTATACCGCCCCCTTCAGCATGTAACTCGCAAAGCACATGCAGCAGCTGGAGACACCACAGAGGTTTCTCACCAGAAGAATCCAGGGCCTCAAACATCTACCCTACACATATAGGCTAAAAGCCCTGCCCCTCTACTCAGTTTCATATAGACTCGTCAGAGGTGACCTCTGTCTGGCATACAATGCAATCTCAGACCCCGTCTTGATGGGACTGCTGCATATCCGCAAGTCAAGCTCCACTCGAGTAACATGCACGCACGACCTCAACCTGGTTTGTGACATCAATAGGACCTGTTGGTGGGACAGATTTGTGTCCCACAGACTCTCCATCTGTGGAATAGACTCCCTCTCTATGTCAAACAGAGTACCTCTTTATCCCTCTTCAAGCGCAACCTGGATAACTGGATGGGAAACAGAACATACATTCCTTGGATTCCACCTGTGTCCCTGTTGGACAGGGGCTTTTGTGCTGACTTGTCTAAACATGGACTAAACTCTTGGTTAGGTTTACAAGGGCTTCAGGGCCAATAGCCTAGTAACTTCCTATGATCCTATGAATGGTAACCATATGAAATGTTCAGTACCGCTACAGTGAGTCCCGAAACACAGAGAATGAATAGCCTAAAGATTGGACTTGGATATAGTACATTTCAGATGCTATTTCTCAGAATATTCTCCTTTCTCCAAAGTGTGGCAATGCCAGAGTTGATATATGTATGTATGTATGTGTAT
Organism: Protopterus annectens; assembly: GCF_019279795.1. Classification (NCBI taxonomy): domain Eukaryota; kingdom Metazoa; phylum Chordata; order Ceratodontiformes; family Protopteridae; genus Protopterus; species Protopterus annectens. Next base: position 1,731,765,136 of record NC_056726.1, on the reverse strand, counting down.
ATATATATATATATATATATATATATATATATATATATATATATATATATTTAGGGGGTGGGAGGTCTTGCCCTCCTCCAGCCAAAAGAAGTTTTAAGGAGAAGAGCAGTTTTCGAGATTCACTATTCTTTTTCTGTCTTTTTTTCAGCATGTCAGCACTCGACATTTCGAGTGCCAACATTTCAATAAGGAGCTGGATAAATGGTTGTATTTCATGGAAAAGCTGTACATAATTTGACAGTTTGTGAAGCATTAACTACTAATCATACTGCACACCATCAATCCCAACTTAAAAGTAATAATGCAGCTCTCTACTAGTCTGAATGATACAGACAACCTGATTACTGGTACATGCTACGACTAGAATAGCAACACATGAATGCTTCTCTGGTAACAGATGTATTATACACACCAATTACCCCCCCCCCCCCCACACACACACACATACATATATGCAGACATTGTCTCCACATCAGTACATAAAAATGTCAACTTTTAGATCTAATTTAGTAGCAAAAAAAAAATCAATACTCAGTAAACATAGCTGTAATAGTAGATGAATATGTTGCTACTGCCATTTATTTATTTATTTATTTTAACTTTGTTTACCAGGTGGGTGGACTAGTCCATGAATCCTTTCCAGCCACAACCCAAGCCAACTGGCAGTGACAATTTACATTGATAAATTAGTATATCATGCATCATTGTTACATAAACAATGGCCATTCTCCTTCACCATTGCATATATCTTGGGCATAGAAGAAAGAAGTCTGGAGCATTAAGCATTATTGGATTCATCTATGTCTCATCAAATCTGAAATGAACAATGAGGACCTGGCTTATTGATTTCAACTTGCCACAAGTTCAGCTCAATGAAAAGGTAAATAAAGGCAAGCTGTTTTTTGTAAGAGACAAGCTCCACACACTCCCTGTATGGGGAGTAAGTAGCCCCCCTCCCAAAAAAAACTTTTCTAAGCCAAATCTATTTCAAACAGCTGTAGTGAAATGAGAAACTCATATGAAAAGGGAAATCACTGCAGGAGCACACTTAGAAGCAATTATGAAGTTTAGGAACAGTGAACTGACATTGACTGTGGGCACCTCATTGAATTTTACTTCCATAAGGGGTAGCAAAGCCACATCACTGTTGCATGCACCTTAAGGATGCAGTTGAATTAAGTCTTACGATTAAAAGAAGTTTGTATCAATGCTATAAACAAATTAAGGATACAGCTGAAAGAGATCTTTAGAGATAAAACAGGTGCTGCATATACTTAGGTTATATTGTGCAAATATTCACATGTAGCATACAATTATTTACATGATGTGTGTCATACAGGCTATGAGAGTTTAGTGATGGAATGTTAACTACGTCTTTCACCTGTTAACTACGTCTTTCACCTCTGCCATCTTCCAAAAATGCCCTTAATGCATTGCTCACTGTTCCTACAGTAAGATGAATGAACAGGTTCTAGTTGTTTAGCACATAGCAGGCAAGCTTAGCCTCCTACATTTCAAAATGATGATGTTCACCTGACTTCCTCAGCTAGTAAAATGTCATAGAAGCAAAAAAAATGTATGTGGTAAGCTTAACCACAAACAGAATGGTATTTGGAAAGTTCTGGGTTAAAAAAGCACCACATATCTTTCCCAACATAAAGCAAATTTGGTAAATGACTAATTTATTCATTCTCCATTTTTGGCTATTATTTCACAGATCTCCAAGTAGAAAGTCAATACCAATGGCTAACAAAGTTTGCAGATGACTACAAACTTGGGTGGGGTTAAAGTTACTCTTTGACACCCATCCCTACAGTTAGTAAACTTACAGTGTACTAAATAGGTTCAAACTAAATGCTAAAAATGTGTAGTATCATAACCTTTGCTAGGCAACCATTCCCCTCAACATAACGTATCAACACATCACTACAAAATACAAATGTAGTTAGGGATCTAGGAACTTGAGTAGATAATTCCCCCTCTCATTTGGTTATCAGTTGTCAGGAAATCCTTTTATTTAGTATAACTAATTTTTAAAGGCATATCATCAAAGTCTAAAGAGGTACTCACTCTCTAATACTCGGTAAAGCCTCCTCTGGGATGTAAGTCACTCAACATATCAAACAATTCGAAAAATCCCACAGGCTCTTAACCAAAATGATCACAGGCCTAAAGTCTCTGAGAAGGCAAAAGAAGTTGAAAGCTCTGACCCTTTATTCAGTGTCTTATAGATTTTTGAGAAGAGATCTCTGTCTGGCTTACCTTGTCATTAGAGACTAGTTGTCTTGGACCCCTCCTGTGTCTCTGTAAGTTTAATGGTTCCATAGATACTAGAACCAGGGACCTAAATCTTCACCATCAGCTAAATAAAACATGGAGGATGGACATGTTTATAACTCACCACTTCCATAACCTCTGGAATAAACTTCCTTTGCATGTCAAGCAGTGCATCTTACTATCTTCCTTTAAATATCACCTAGATGACTGAATGAGTTTTCACAAACTTACTGTTGTGATTTCATATTGTATGGTCTTCCTGTAGGAAGGAGGTTCGGTCTGAGGGAGAGTACTAGCAAGGTGTAAATGGTAGTAAGATTCAACAGGCATGAAATATCTACGAAATCTCAAATATGTAACAAAGGTCTCAGAATATCATAATGGACGTAACCAGATAAAAGAGAACTCCACCTTACATTTCATATTTTTTTTTAATCATAGCTTAATATTTTGGTCTTAATACATCAATATCAGTCAAAGTGCTTCTTATTATATTTTAATATGCTGTACCAAAAACAGCCATCATAGGGCAAGTCATACTGATGCGTTTTTGTTTTACAGCTCCATATTCTGTTTCCCAGACACAATTTCAAGTACCCCTTTCATGACTCACACCCCACATGTGGATATAACAGTAGTACTGTGAGTTAGAGACAGGTGTCTTACACAAACTCTGGAAGCAGACTGTCCTTATTTTTTTCTCAGAATTGCTCTGATTTGTGGTAGAAAATAAGCTTTTCCTAACACTTCCTCAGCAAAGCAAACAAGCTAAATTACAAGAGTTTTCTTAGGCTACCAGTTTATGGTTTTTCAATGTTTGCAGACTCTCATCCACACTTAGCCTTAGGTGTGACATCTGTCAGTATACTGCAATAATAAGTAATTTTATGTCTGTCTTCACAATATAGTACCCTCCTGTAGGATTAACGTGTAACCTTTAGTTCTGAAATTTGTCATGCTGAGTTTACTCAGATACAGATGTCTTTCTGAATTACACTATTTATTTCCCTTACAATATTACATTTCTAAACCTTTTATTTATTATACCACAGCCTACTGATGCTTCAGCTAAAGTAGAATTACTGGATATCACTACTTATCACTTTTTCTCTGAGATGTGCAGGGGACTTTGATGAACTACTGATTCCAAAGTCCTATCACTTACGACATGAAAACTCAGTTTTGATTTACAGCTTGTAAACAAATATATCCAAATGGTTGGAACAGTTATCAGCACTTTTACTGTAAAGTCACAGTACTGGCTGTTACAGCCAATTTTATTTATTTATGCAATCATCCTTTGTTGACTCGGTTAGTTCCAGTGGGCTAGTAGCCACTTTTCAGGAGAGACAAAGTGTTTTTTATACTACTAGAGGAAATTTGGCAGGGCATCACGGAATGTCCAGTACTCTTTCGTGAACTGATTGTATGCAACCTTATATTCAAGTGCCACAAACAACCTATGCTATGACTTTGACTGATTTTGATGTAATAAGATAGAGCAAGATATCAAGCTATGATTAAAAAAAACAATTTAGGAGTCCTTCTTTATCAGGTGCATGAAATTAGAAGCTGTGCTTTTACTTTAACACACACACACACACACACACACACACACACACACACACACACACTTGAAGGGAGTGAAAATAATCAGCTTTATGCTGTTATGACTGGCTAAAACTTGTCATTTCAATGAGTTACTAATAAAATAGTCATGTAGATTTGCTAGTGTGCTTGTTTATTTATGTTTTCACTGAATAAATGAAAATAACATTTCACTGGTTGACAATAAAAGTATTTTCCACTTTGTTTACATGGCACATCCCTGTTTTTCATATAAAGAGTTCTCCAACAATTAACTCCTTAGATAAAACAGTTTCACTTTACTTGTTTATAGCCATTTTCTGACCTTAACAAAATGGTCTCATGACCTAAAATTGTGGACAGTGCCCAACTGTGAAACCTTAATGAAGGTCATGCAGTCTGAGACAAATTATTTTTAGAAACAATAGAGAAATATGCTGGGACCTTCAGGATCTGTATCAGGAAACGAATAGAAATAACAGAAAAACAAACAAATCGAGGTGAGAAAAAAATAAGTCTGGAATAAGCATAGCAATACTGCAGGGTAGCATTTTCCCTTAAGTAAGTAAAACATCAAAGTAATATTGTATAGAGAACACGAGTCTGGGATAGGGTTAACAACATTAAATTGTGGAGTTTTCCTTTATGTAAGTCTCCTGAATGAGTTCTGAAAATGAATTCTGATGCATCTTTACCATAGTTACATATTAATACTACTACTGGAAAGGATGCTCATGCTCTCAGTTACGTGGTGTAATAACCACATCCTTAGTTCCAAAAATGTATCTAACCCTTTAAAAGTGTCAAACCCCATGTCTTATGTAGCCTCCCCACCAAAGTGAATAATCAGCTGCAAGTCCCTAGATTTGAACAAAATTATTTTATCAAGAATGCCAAACAGAAAGAAACACCTTGCAGGGGGAGAGCATTAGTGTAGATATTTTTAAGAACAGCCTGGACACATATTACGGGAACAACTGTTTTGGTATATTGGCAAGACAGAAGGGCATTAATGCTCATACTTGAAATATTTGCATGTATGTATGTAGTAGATCTAAGCCTGGACAGTAGAAAAAAAAAATAAAGATAAGCTATGCTGAGGAGTAAACCACATCCATAACAGCAGTCTTCGTTGATCGGCTGCCTGCAAAACACTATATGAAGCAAATGGCACCAGTTTCATGGCTCTAGTTAATATTTTCATTTAGGCACCATCCACTCTGAGCAGTAGTTACAGTAAGAATCAAGCAATTCCAAAGCAGGAGCAGTGTCTTGAGTCAGAAGGAATTGTGTCAGCAATGCACACCAAGACTTCATCCAACTGAGTCTTCAGGAAAGAAGCCTAAGAGTCGAGGTCTGCTAATAAGGCTTCCAAAGTTGCATCAGAAAGAGAAGCCACCGACTAAACAAATGTTACCACTTTCACAACTACATAAAATCATATGGCTTAGAATGCTTGTCCTCTGTTGCTGAGCAACCTGACCAAACAATCACTAGTTAGTGTAAATACTACATCAGGACTTCTCAGTAAATAGCTGTAATCTTTGTGGCAATGACTCGGTCAAAGAAACTTAAGATAAATCATCTACTTAATCTTACAATTTTGCTTTGAGTTATGTACACTTAAATACAATAACATATTTTAAATAACTTTTTTTTTAACAATAAAAAGCACATTTTGTTAAAGTGACTGCTTCAGCTCTGGACAGGGAAAAATAATCATGGATTTGCTAACACTGTGGAAACAAGACAGACACTTCCTTTGAGAAAACCTCTGCTTCTAGTTGGGATTTTCTGTGTAAATACACTAAACAAGGCTACAGTTATCCTGGAACTACACAGCTTTGAATCATGTAGAAGGCTTTGTTATCCTTATCATTGGGAATGTGATTCCTGATTGGAGCTGAGGTAGGTCCCTTGCTGGAATACTGAAACATCACATTTTGATCTACTAAAACCTTCCTATAAAACACTTATGGGAGTCTCTAACTCTCTAGAACCAGTGGAACATTCATTTATTTATTTACTTGCTTACTTTGTTGACTAGGTTTAGCTTACTAGGCATTGCTTTTTTTTGAGGAGACCTAAGGTAGTATTCACACTGAAATGGGTAATTTGCTGAAGACTTTAGGAAATGTAGCAGGTTGATTGGACACTCTACATTGGCCAAATGTCTGAGTGTGTGGTGGGGAAGAACAACTGTGGCAGGGCTAGCCACCCAGTGGTGTAAACATTGGCTCTTGAGGACTATCACTCTTGAAATGACACTGCGACCCCATGTACAAAAATGGGACTAAAAGGGTTGTGGATGGATGGACAGATGGATGGGTTCAGATACGAGTACTTTGAAAAACTGCTCCACGTGATGAAGACACTCAATGGCTTTCCTAAACATGCATCAAGGAGGAGGAGACAGCAACCGACGCCAGACCAAGACTTTGGAACTCAGGCCGACTGGGGAACCGCCTGACGGCAGGATAACCCAAGTGTAATGACTGCAGCAGTGTAACACGATGAACATCAAGAGAAAAGGAGTTTTTCGATCTTTCATTTTTTGGGCATTTTTTTTCATTCTTTTGGAACATTGAAGTAATGCACAAAAAACCAAAGACAAGCAAAGAATAATCCACGACCTTGAAGAAAGGAACCAGAACTCTGCTAAAGTCCACAAGGCTGTATTTTTATTTCTGAAGTGTTCCAAAAGTCACAGATAAAATCACACTGAAGTATTCCAAAAGTCACAGATAAAATCACACAGCGCTCAGGCAGTCCTGAGCTTTATCAAGTGAAAACAAAATGCAGTATGCAGTAACCTCCATTAAATAGCCTAGCAATTATACAATTAATTAATTAGTAAGTCTAGTACTAAGGTGTGGTGCTTTGGAGTTGGATGTTAAAAAAGTTAGTCATTATACCAACTCAAAAAATGAAATGTTTGCAACAACATCTGCACTTAAATAAAAATGACTAACCATAAAAAACATTTTAAAATACCAGTTTCCTAGGTTTCAGAACATAAAAGTCTGAAGTCTGGTTGGGGTTGTAGATTGTTAAGGAATATGCTTAAAGATGTGTTTGGATTGTCAGTGAATTGTTAAAAATTTTTTTCTTTTTATTATTACTTTGCACTGATAAAGACATGCAATAAAATGTGCGTGAGATATTTTTGATGCCCATCCATATACCATTTCATATAGAATTTGATTTATTAGTCAGAATCCTAAAACCGTGGATGTTCAGTAATTTAATATGCTGTGTGGTTATGCTGTAGTATGAAGGGGGTCAAGTATGAGAGTTATAACCTAGCCCTCCTAAGCTTGAGGACCGGTTTAATGCTGATCATCCCATTCAGACCTGGTGGCTTCCCTGCATTCAGTCTCAACTGCCATAATAGTTCACGGTAGCCCAAGGTGGATTCCCAGTCACCACCTCTTGCATCTGGCTCAACCTGTTCCAGAACTAGAAACTGAATTTTGGGATCTGGGCAGGAGAGTGAGTGTTTATAGAAGGCATTGGTTTCCTTCTTCCTGGTCATGTCATAAAGATGCTCGTAGATACGTTTCCTTAATTCCCTCTCAGTTTTGCCCACATAGAAACTTTGACAGTTGGTGCACATCCCCAAGTATACGACCCTCTAGAGGCACAGGTGTAAAATCCAGTGGGGTGTATCTTGTAGTTCCTAGACGGGAGGTATGGTGCTGTTTCTTTAGATATGGCATGACATTGGGCACAGGCACCACATCTGAAAGTGCCCAGCCTTGGTTGTTTTACCTTCATCTTTTTCTTTGATTTCTTTCAAATAATTCCTTTAGATTGGCCCTCTTTTACGAACAAAACTGGGTTTAGGTGGTATATAGTCTTTTAGTTCTTCAAAGAGGGTTAAACCGCCAATGATGTAAGATTGTTTCTTCCAATTCATAGGAATTTGATGAGTATGTGTGTGCAAAACTGTTAGTGTGAACAGTATCCTTGTTTTGTGTATTGTTGGTCACTGGTACAAACCCCCCCCCTAGTATTGGTTTGTAGAGGGAATGTCGTGCAGATTTTACCTCTGCTGCTAGAGTTAGAAATAGTTCCAGAGGGTAACCTCTCTCCAAAAAGTTTTTCAAAATTCCACCTCAGAATCAAAATCTTTCTCCGTACTGCATATTCTACTTGCTCTGATGAGCTGCCCCTTAATGATCCCCCTCTTTTGATATGGTGGGTGGGCACTTTCGAAGTGTAGCAAGGAGTTAGAAAATGTTGCCTTGCGATGTAGTTTGGAATTAATTAATTGTATAATTGCTAGGCTATTTAATGGAGGTTACTGCATACTGCATTTTGTTTTCACTTGATAAAGCTCAGGACTGCCTGAGCGAAAGCGCTTGTGTGATTTTATCTGTGACTTTTGGAATACTTCAGTGTGATTTTATCTGTGACTTTTGGAACACTTCAGAAATAAAAATACAGCCTTGTGGACTTTAGCAGAGTTCTGGTTCCTTTCTTCAAGGTCGTGGATTATTCTTTGCTTGTCTTTGGTTTTTTGTGCATTACTTCACTTGATCTTGTCTGCCATGGCCAATGGAGAAGAAACCTTTAACCCAGGAGAAACTCCTGAAATGCTGAAAAACACTACAAATGATCTTCCGGTGAGCAGAGCGGAGTTCAACCAAGTACTGGTTGCACTCAAGGAGCTCACTAACTTGCTGAAACCCACCACGGCTGCTTCACCAGGGCTAGCTTGCAACCAGCAGCAAGCACTACAAAACAACTTTGGATTACCGGTAATTGCGGACCCGGAAGAGGGTACAAGCTCCACTATATCCTCCACGGACATGTCTGGCGCGGATCCAAAAGAAACAACTTTACTGCCGCCATGAAGCTACCAGAGCTCCTGAAACAAACGTACAACCAGGGACCAATAGAACTAGTAATCCTGCTCTGAAACATAGAAACAAGGATGTAAACTTTACAAAATGGGCTGGACAACGCTTCACCTTTTCTAAAGGTAGTAACAACACTAACAATTTTTCTAACTTTGATCAGAGCATGGACTTGTTCAAGGACAAATTATACTCCTTAAGGAGTACACAGCTAGAGATAGACTATTTGAATGCATGTCTGAGAGTAAAACGTGTCCCGAAAGGGCTACGCTTTTTTAAATTTCCAAACAATGTTCAGTATGGTACTGATTATTATTTTAACTTGTGTGAGATTTTGATAAAGCTGGATTGGAGATGTTGCATTTAATGGTAGGGGAATATGAACTGAAAGCACAAGCATTAATGACTGAGCTAGACACTTTAAACAATGAGTTAACATCTAGTACTAATTTTAGTGCTTTTAAATCAAACTATGACAAGGTTTTTGATAATGTTGATGTTTTTTGTGATAAGATTCTTAACAGAAAACTAAGAAAATTAGAACGTGATCTCATCGAATACAGGGATGGCCTCGCCTACCCTAGCCCCAATGGTTACAATAAAACTTCTTCCAAAAACAACACCACAAACACAGATAGGGCTAGTGACACATATGACAGACAAGAGGAACCCCTTAGAAGAAGTGAAAGGCTAGCAGAGAAGAACAGAAGGGGTACTAACAACCAGGATTTTCAGCAGAACGCCGGCCAGACCGCGGTTTGGGGACAGAGACAAAGACAGGCACTGAGGTCTTGGAATTTTGTTCACTAACAAACCACCACACACCCACTACCCTAACATCCCTGGATGACCCTACAACTGACCAAGCCCCAAATCTGGGTTTACACAATCAAAACCCTACTAATATTGAGGGTAACTGCACTATTTTAAGGAGAAACAACTTTGCCATATACAATTACACGGACATGAACCTTCCTACAAATGCTTTTGATATTTTCACCCGAGGGTTACATTTTGTCCCAACTAAACCCATGAATTTAACACAAGCTCTGATAGATTTAAAAATGTTTACCAGAGCTTTAAATTTAAATTTGATTTTTAAAGGGCAAACACTTAATGCAGCAGGCCCAACGAGTACAAGTCTCTTTAACCCCCCACTACACCCAATAATTCTCTTCTTTGAAAAGTTAGTGGAGAATGACTTCAGGAAAGTATACAATAATCAAGAAATTCTACTTCATCCAAATTTTTCTGAACAAGAAATGAATTTTATTGAACACTTGCATGAAGAAAACATCAGGGTCATGAAACCTGATAAAGGACGGGGAATTGTCCTTATGTTCTCAGAGGACTACGAAGCCCACATGCACATTATGTTGCAGAATGACGAACAATACGAGACGGTTTCACGAAACGAGATCAATATAGCCTTTGCTGAGATTAAGTACTATCTTACTGACCTTCTATTACAACAGGCCATCAATGAAAAGGTCTATAACTACTTACATGTGGAAAAGCCCAGAATACCAGTCATCTTTGGGATACCTAAAACCCATAAAGGAATAAATCCACTACAATTCCGGCCGATTGTATCAGGAGCAGGTGGAGTGACTGAGCCCCTGGGAAAATTTATTGATTACATGACTAAAGAATACACGCCTTTATTGTCCCACGTTTGCAAGGATTCTTGGCACTTCCTCCGGGACATTCCCACCTCTTGCTACTCCCCAGACACCTTAATGGTCACAGTGGACATCAAAGATCTGTTTTCCAGCATCCCTCATCAAATAGGTTTGGAATGGTTTGCCCAATTTCTAGGCCAGAAGACAACCCTTAGCAACAAAATGTCCAACTTGCTTACCGAAATGATGGAGATGGTTTTGTCCAACAACTTCATCTTTTTTAATGGTGAATTATACCGGCAACGCAAGGTTGCCATGGGGCATCTTGTGCATCCTTCTACGCAAATGTAATATTGCACATGTGGGAGCATACATTCGTTCTAATACCCCCATGGAAAGATCACATTCTGTTCTACAGACGCTATTTGGATGACATCTGTATTTTATGGTCTGGCTCTGAAGGGAACCTATCTGAATTCCTTATACACATCAATTCAACAACGAATTTCCTACAATTCACACACACAGTGGATCAGCACGAACTTCATTATCTGGACATCACTCTTTACAAGGACTACAATCAGAAAACTTTCCATTCCAAACTACATCGCAAGGCAACATTTTCTAACTCCTTGCTACACTTGAAAGTGCCCACCCACCATATCAAAAGAGGGGATCATTAAGGGCAGCTCATCAGAGCAAGTAGAATATGCAGTACGGAGAAAGATTTTGATTCTGAGGTGGAATTTTGAAAAACTTTTTGGAGAGAGGTTACCCTCTGGAACTATTTCTAACTCTAGCAGCAGAGGTAAAATCTGCACGACATTCCCTCTACAAACCAATACTAGGGGTTTGTACCAGTGACCAACAATACACAAAACAAGGATGCTGTTCACACTAACAGTTTTGCACACACATACTCATCAAATTCCTATGAATTGGAAGAAACAATCTTACATCACTGGCGGTTTTAACCCTCTTTGAAGAACTAAAAGACTATATACCACCTAAACCCAGTTTTGTTCGTAAAAGAGGGCCAATCTAAAGGAATTATTTGAAAGAAATCAAAGAAAAAGATGAAGGTAAAACAACCAAGGCTGGGCACTTTCAGATGTGGTGCCTGTGCCCAATGTCATGCCATATCTAAAGAAACAGCACCATACCTCCCGTCTAGGAACTACAAGATACACCCCACTGGATTTTACACCTGTGCCTCTAGAGGGGTCGAATACTTGGGGATGTGCACCAACTGTCAAAGTTTCTATGTGGGCAAAACTGAGAGGGAATTAAGGAAACGATTCACGAGCATCTTTATGACATGACCAGGAAGAAGGAAACCAATGCCTTCTATAAACACTCACTCTCCTGCCCAGATCCCAAAATTCAGTTTCTAGTTCTGGAACAGGTTGAGCCAGATGCAAGAGGTGGTGACTGGGAATCCACCTTGGGCTACCGTGAACTATTATGGCAGTTGAGACTGAATGCAGGGAAGCCACCAGGTCTGAATGGGATGATCAGCATTAAACCGGTCCTCAAGCTTAGGAGGGCTAGGTTATAACTCTCATACTTGACCCTCTTCATACTACAGCATCCCCACACAGCATATTAAATTACTGAACATCCACGGTTTTAGGATTCTGACTAATAAATCAAATTCTATATGAAATGGTATATGGATGGGCATCAAAATATCTCACGCACATTTTATTGCATGTCTTTATCAGTGCAAAGTAATAATAAAAGAAAAAATTTTTAACAATTCACTGACAATCCAAACACATCTTTAAGCATATTCCTTAACAATCTACAACCCCAACCAGACTTCAGACTTTTATGTTCTGAAACCTAGGAAACTGGTATTTTAAAATGTTTTTATGGTTAGTCATTTTATTTAAGTGCAGATGTTGTTGCAAACATTTCATTTTTTGAGTTGGTATAATGACTAACTTTTTTAACATCCAACTCCAAAGCACCACACCTTAGTACTAGACTTACTAATTAATTAATTGTATAATTGCTAGGCTATTTAATGGAGGTTACTGCATACTGCATTTTGTTTTCACTTGATAAAGCTCAGGACTGCCTGAGCGAAAGCGCTTGTGTGATTTTATCTGTGACTTTTGGAATACTTCAGTGTGATTTTATCTGTGACTTTTGGAACACTTCAGAAATAAAAATACAGCCTTGTGGACTTTAGCAGAGTTCTTGCTTTTGGAACATTGACTTTAAAGAAGTCAACATTTCATAGTAGAATTTACACCCAATAGATGGGATATTTTGCAAAGCAAAAATTAGGCTGCTAAACATATTAATATAGTATTTGTAATAATCTGTGCATTATTACCCCATTAGATGATAAAGAGCAACATGAAGAAAGGAGAGGAACATGGAAGTTTTATGCTGAGGCTGTTTCATCTGAATGAAACGTATAAGGAAAATAAAAAAAAGGTAACTATTGTTAGAATATTTAAATGAAAAATAAAGAACAGGGAGAAATACAAATATCAGAAGCAGAAAGTTCCAGAACTATAGTAAACAAAGTTATAAAGAAAAAAAAAAGAAAGAAAAAAATAAGCCTAAGGAGAAAAACTTCTAAAACTCGACATCAAGTTTGAGTTTCCTTAATATAAATGTTAATAATATAAAATAGTTATAAAAAGGTTAATAGATTTAGTATCCATTCCCCTTTATTCTGTGGATTGGGAAAGAAGGCTGGCAAATGAATGGACTGATTAAGAGCCACACTGGATACCACCTTGGGCATGAAGGATGGAGTGGTTCTGAGGGACACCCTGTCCGCATGAAAGATAATGAAAGGCTCCACTGCCATATGGGCCTGTAATTCAGATACCCTTCTAGCTGAAGTGATTGCTAAAAGGAAAGCTGTTTTTCAAGAAAGAAATTTTAAGTCTGCAGTAGCAGCTGGCTTGAAAGGAGGTAGAGTGAGTTTCTCTAAGACAAAGTTAAGGTTCCAGGCTGGGGTTGGAGCTCTCCTGGGTGATCTCACATTTTTGGCCCCTCTGAGGAACTGCTTGAGCAGTGGATGAGAGAAGAGGGGAGGTTCTGTGTTATAATGAGCTGAAATGGCTGAGGCGTGTATTTTAATGGAGGAAAAAGACAGGTCCTTGTGAAGCATCTCAGTTAAGTATTGTAAAATCTGAGGTAAATTGGGCGCTGCTGTGCTCATCCCTTGAGACTGGTTCCAGGCACAGAATCTTTTCCATTTTTCAGCATAAGATTTTCTTATACTAGGCCTCCTTGCCTCTAAAATGATATCCATTACAGGTTTGCTGAGGGATGGTAAAGGAGAGATTAAGTAATTAGCCAGGCTGCAAGGTTCAGTGTTAGAAGCTAAGGGTGCAGAATCTGGTTCTCCTGCTGAGACAGCAGGGAAGGAGTCTGAGGCAGGTGCCATGGAGATAACCGTGACACACTGCGCAGGAGGGGGTACCAGTGTTGACACGGCCAGTCTGGAGCAATCAAAATCATCCTTGGTTTGTCCCGTTTGATTTTTAGTAGTACTTTGGAGAGCAGAGGCAGAGGGGGGGAAGGCATAAACTGATACATTTTTCCAGCTGAAGGACAGAGCATCCAATTTCCAGGCTTGTTTGTGGGGAGTCCTTGTGCAAAATTTGTCCAATTGGTAGTTCTGGGGAGGGGCAAACAGGCCTATATCTGGGCTCCCCCATTTGCTTGTCAACGTGTTGAAGGTCCTTGGTTCCAGTTTCCACTCGTGTAGGTCCATGAGGTTTCTGCTTAGTCTGCCTGCCAGCATATTTAATTTTCCTGGCAGGGATTGAGCTTGTAGGTGCACTTGGTAGCTCAAGGCTGTGTTCCACAATGCCATGGCTAGTCTGCAGAGGGGGTAAGAATGTGTACCCCCCTGCTTGTTTATGTACCACATAACAGTGGTGTTGTCTGTCTTTACCATTAGTTGTCCTGGAAGAATGTGGTCCTTGAAGGCTGTCACAGCATTCTGTACAGCTAACATTTCTTTTTGATTGATATGCAGGTGCATTTGACTTGGGTTCCATTTGCCCTGAATGCACTTCCCTGCCAGGTGAGCCACCCATGCATAGTCTGATGTGTCTGTTGTTAGGGTTTGGGTGGCAGGGGGTGGTGTGAATGGTAGTCCCTTGCTTTGGTGGCAGGCCTCTTCCCACCAACGGAACTCTAGCTGTAGGCAAAGTATGATAGGAATCATTGTTTCTAGGTCCTGAGAATGTTGACACCATAGGCTTTTTAGACACCACTGTAGTTTCCTCATATGCAGTCTTGCATATGGAATTAGAAGACTGCAGGAGGCCATGAACTCCAAGGCCTACAGTATTTGTCTTGCAGATAGCAGGGTTTCTGTGGCCACTTGTTTGAAGTAGGTTGCCAAATGAATTTGTTTCTTTGGCGTGAGGTAAGCCATCTGGGAAGTTGTATTCAAGCTTGCTCCCAGGTATATAATTTGTTGACACAGTACCAGGTGCGATTTCTTTTCATTTATGGTATACCTCAGACAAGTTAGAACCCTTTGTACAAAGGCCAGATGATTCAAAAATATGTCCTGGCTTTCTGCCTGAATTAGACAATCGTCCAAGTATGGGTATATTTGAATATTTCTTTGCCTGCAAAATGCAATAACTGGAGCTAGGCACTTTGTGAATACCCTGGGCGCAGTAGATAAGCCAAAGGGCAGTGCAGAGAACTGATAGTGCGTGTAGCCTGCTTTGAAGTGTAGGTATCTTCTGCAATATTCCCTGACTGGGATGTGCAGGTATGCTTCTTTTAAATCTAGTGTTGCCAACCAGGCATCTTTGCCTAGCACATGAAGTAATTGGTGAAGAGTCAGCATCTTGAATTTTGGAATCTCCAAAAAAGGTGTTTAGAGCAGACAGGTCCAGTATAGGATGCCATAAATTGTCTTTTCTGGGTACCAGGAAAAGTCTCGAGTAGAAACCTTGTCCCCTTTCCTCTTCTGGTACCAGTCGAATAGCCCCCATGCTTAAGAGAGAAAGTACTTGTTTTTGGGCCTCTGCCCACTGATTTGGGGGTAGGTCCGGCCACCTGCTTGGTGTTGGCAACGTGTGGAAGTGAAATCTATATCCCTGGGACACTAAATTTAAAACCCATTCGTCCTGGGTAATGAGTTCCCAATTCTTTGCATGAAGAGCAATCTTTCCCCCCAAAGGGGCAGTCAGTTGATAAGTGCTTGGAAATTTTAAAAGGAAGTCATTGAGACAGTTTACCATAGGGGGGAGTCTTATTATTCCTAAATTTGGAAGTGGAGACCCCCCACTGCTTAGCTCTGTGTGTCTCCTGGGACTGAAACCTGGGGTTTTTGCTGTGTCTGGGTTTGGCTTGAGAAGACCTGGAAGGGGCTGGAAAGGACCAATTCTTAGAGGGCTAGTGCCTACTGAATCTAGGAGGCTGAACTTGTAAGAGTTTGCATAGATTTAGCTTTATCTTCCATCTTTTTAAGAACTTCCTCAGCCTTGTTGCCAAACAGGCAGTCCTGATTTAAAGGAGCATCCAACAATTTAGCTTTAACATGATCAGGCAAAGATTGCTCCTTAAGCCAAGCATGCCTTCTGAGCACAGACCCAGTAACAGCAGCCCTGCAAGAGGCCTCTAATGAATCAAAACCACATTGCAAAGTATGTTTTCTAACTAGTTCAGCAGGATGCTTTAAATCCTGTAATTCTTTATTTTCCACACAGTCAGGAATCAACATAATTTTCTGTTTAAGCAGTCCAATAACATGTTGCTGATACTTTAACATATGAAGCTGGCAGTTTAAAGTCCTAAAGGCCAAGGTTGCAGAAGTGTAAACCTTCTTACCCCAAGCATCCAGCGCCCTGGAGTCTCTATCAGAAGGGGTAGGATTTTTAGCAGTAGAAGCCTTAATGCCCTTGGGCCCCTGTGAAATAGTCTCTGGATCTGCAATAGGATTTTTAAAAAGGAACTTATGGGACTCAGGGACCCTGTAGTATCTGTCAGGTTTTCTGGGAGCAGGAGGCAGGGAATCAGGGGCCAAACTAGATTCTGAAAAAGCATCATCAGCAATGTCTAGTACAGGAGGAATAGCTAAAGGCCTATGCTGAGGTAGGAGAAGGAAATCCCTAAGCCTCTTTTTTGAATCAGAAAAATCCTGGCTTTCCCAGTGGAAATGCTCCCTTAGAGGGTATGTAAGGTTTCCCCAAAAGAAAAATCTTCAGGAGGGGAAGCAGAGGGAATGGAGTCCTCTGCATCAGAATCTTCATAAGTAGATAAGGGTGAATCCAGATCATCAGAAGAATCAGAAAAAATAGAATCCTGATCAGAAGATTCATAATCAACTTCAGTCCTAGGTCTCTTAGAAGGGGGGGGGGGGGTGGCTACCCCTGATTAGAGTTATTAGATCTTCAGCCATTCTTATCATTTGTTTTTTAGGCATAGAGGCCTGAGCATGTGGCCTGGGCATCATTTTTTTAGGTATGGATCGAGATTTAGGCCTAAGTAAAGAAAGAGACGCCGATTTAAAATGCAAGTCCACAGGCCTGAATACACCCTCAGAAGCTGGTGCCTGCACAGTGGCTCCGGACCCATCCAAGGTAGAGACATCCGTGGGTTCCATAGTTGAAACATCTCGCAGCATACCAGACTCCAAATGGGTCACGGTAGAGGCCTGCGAATCAGAAGTATCAGGTATCAGGGGTGTGATAGTGCCTCACTGAGTACCGGCAGCACCTCATTGAGTACTGGCGAACTGGTGACTGGCTTAGGAGAAGCATCGTCGGCAGTTTTGGACCTCGGTGGCCTATCTCTGTCTTTATCTTTGCCTTTTTTCGGAATCCCGGTAGTCGGATGGCTAACCGATGACATTTCTGGATAATTAAACCGAGATTAAATCAAGTGTCTGGAGGTTGCCAATGTCCTTGTTAATGAGGTCTGTGACAATCCACTCTAACTAGCACAGAAAAAAGTATATATCATGGTAGAGCCCCCCCCCCCCAAAAAAAAACAAATGCACTGACAGTGAAAATATTACTAAGGAATAGTACAGTTGTGTACACTTACCATAAATGTAGATGTTCGAGTGTATTCACTGTTGCAGTCATTACATTTGGGTAATCTGCTGGCAGGCTGCCCTCAGTCGGCCTAAATTCCAAAGTCTTGGGTCCTGTGTCAGTTGCTGTCTTCTCTTCCATGACGTCAGGTCGTCAGGGGTATAAAACATGCAGCTGATGCCATTTTCTTTAGTTTTTCTTGCCCCCGATATCAGGTGCCCCCAAAAAGGTAGCAATATTTTATATATATATATATATATATATATATATATATATATATATATATATATATGTATATATATATATATATATAAATACACATGCATCAATATAAACTTTACCTTCAACTACAAACAAATACACCACACAGGTTGTAAAAGATAGAGAAGGAAAGATAAACTTTAGAATGACAGGGGGATGGCGGGTGGATAACCTGGACTGCAACAGTGAATACACTCGAACATCTACATTTATGGTAAGTGTACACAACTGTGCTATGTTCTTCATGTTTCACTGTTGCAGTCATTACATTTGGGTAGAATCCCAAAGCTATGGTTGGGAGGCTGGAACTAAACAGCATTAGGTGCGGCTATAAGGCCCTGCAGCACTGCAGTGGCAAAGCCTGCCCTGGAATTAGAGTAGAGAGACAAATGGTAATGCTTTGTAAAGGTGTGAACAGAACTCCAAGTAGCAGCCTCTAGAATGTCTTTGGTTGGTACTCCTCTGAGAAAGGCTGCTGAAGTAGTTGCAGCTCTGGTGGAATGAGACATAATGCCCTTGGGCACAGGTTTACCATGGTGTAAGTAGCAGAAACGGGTGCAGTGACTTTTCCACTTTGAAATTGTCTGCTTTGAAATAGCCTTTCCTTCTGATCCTGCAGCATATGACACTAGTAATTGCTCAGTTTTTCTTAGAGCTTTAGTCCTGCTCAAGTAGAATCTTAGCTGTCTGTGTACATCCAAGGAATGCAGAATTCTCTCCCCTTTGTTCTGCAGATTTGGATAAAAAGTTGGCAGATGAATTGTTTGGTTAAGAGCCACACTGGAAACCACCTTAGGCATAAAAGTAGGATTTGTTCTCAGAGACACCCTGTCTGGGTGAAATATGATAAAAGGCTCTACAGCCATGAGAGCCTGTAGCTCCGAAACTCTTCTTGCTGAAGTAATTGCTAGTAGCAGAGCTGTCTTCTATGATAAAAACTTTATGTCAGCAGTAGCAGCTGGTTCAAATGGAGGCAGGGTGAGCTTTTCCAACCCATAATTGAGGTCCCATGCAGGTAGTGGTGATCTTCTAGGAGGCCTTAAATTTTTGGCTCCTCTTAGATACTGCTTTAGTAAAGGATGAGAAAAGATTGGTGGCTCTGTATTGTAATGAGCCGAAATGGCAGAGGCATGGATTTTGATTGATGAGAAAGATAGGCCTTTGTCAAGCATCTCAGTTAAGTATTGTAATATCTGAGGAATATGTGGTTCTGCTGTATCAGTTCCTTGTGCTTGATTCCAAGCACATAATCTCTTCCATTTGTCAGCATAAGATTTTCTAGTACTAGGCCTTCTGGCTTCCAAAATGACATCCATCATAGCTTTACTGAGAGGTGTCGTTTGTATGATTACATGATTAGCCATGCTGTCAGGTTCAGAGTCTGTAACTGATTGTGCAGGATCTGATTGTTTTGCTGGGACAGTAGTTGTGGTCTTTGAGACAAGGGCTAAGCTGGGTATTGAGACAAATTCCTTAGGACTGGGTACCAGTATTGGCGGGGCCAGTCCGGGGCAATTAATATCATCTTTGGCTTCTCTTGTCTGACTTTTAGGACGACTTTGGGTAGAAGAGGCAGAGGAGGAAAGGCATAAACTGATAGGTTTTTCCAACTGAAGGATAGGGCATCCACTTTCCACACTTGTCTGTGATAAATCCTTGTGCAGAATCTTTTCAATTGATAATTTTGAGGAGAGGCAAATAGATCTATGTATGGGCTCCCCCATTTCTCTGTTACCATGCTGAAGACTTGTGGATTTAGTTTCCACTCGTGAGGATCCAAAAGGTTTCTGCTTAAATCGTCTGCCAGAGTGTTTTGTTTTCCTGGCAGAAATTGAGCTTGAAGATGTATTTAGTAGGTCAAAGCTGTGTCCCACAGTGCCATGGCTAGTCTGCAAAGGGGGTATGAGTGTGTGCCCCCTTGCTTGTTTATATACCACATGACCGTGGTGTTGTCCGTCTTTATCAGTAGTTGTCCTGGATGAAGTAAGTCCTTGAAGGCTGTTAGGGCATTTTAACAGCTAGCATCTCTTTCTGGTTGATATGTAAATGCATTTGCTTTGGTGCCCATATGCCCTGAATGCATCTTCCTGCCATGTGGGCTCCCCAGGCATAATCTGATGCATCTGTTGTTAAGGTTTGGCTGGCAGGGGGTAGAGTGAAGGGCCGTCCCATGTTTTGGTGACAGGCCCTTTCCCACCATAGAAACTCCTGTTGCAGGCAGGGAATGAGAGGAATCATTGTTTCCAGACTGTGTGAATGTTGACTCCATAAACGTTTTAGGTACCATTGAAGTTTCCTCATATGCAGACTTGCATATGGAATTATCAGGATGCCATGAAGCCCAGAGCCTGCAGAATTTGTCTTGCAGAAGACTGGGTTTTTGTTGCCATCAGTTTGAAGTTAGTAGTCAGTTGCCTTTGTTTGTCTGGCATGAGATACGCCATCTGGGCAGTTGTATTCAAGCTTGCACCCAGGAATGTTATCTTTTGAGAGGGTTCCAGTTGTGATTTCTTTTCATTTATTGTGTACCCTAGGCATGTTAGAAGCCTTTTCACAAACACCAGGTGTCGAAGAAGAGTGTCCTTGTTCTCTGCTTGAATGAGACCATCGTCCAAATAAGGATATATTTGTATACTTCTTTGTCTGCAAAATGCAATTACTGGTGCCAGGTACTTTGTAAAGACTCTGGGCGCAGTAGATAAGCCAAAGGGCAGTGCAGAGAATTGGTAATGCATTAAGCCAGCCTTGAATCTGAGGTATCTTCTGCATGACTGTCTTATTGGGACATGCTGGTATGCCTCTTTTAGGTCTAAAGTCACCAGCCAAGCTTTCTTGCCCAGCATTTTGAATTTTGGAATGTCCAGGTATGTGTTCAAAATCGATAAATCCAGTATTGGCCGCCAGGCCTTGTCCTTTCTGGGCACCAAGAACAGTCTTGAGTAAAAACCTTGTCCTTTTTCCTGTTCTGGTACTGTCTGAATGGCCCCCATATCCACGAGGGACGTAACCTGTTTCTGTGCCTTTGCCCATTGATTTTTTGGCAGATCTGACCAACCATTTGCCATTGGCAGAGTGTGGAAATGAAATCTGTATCCCTGTGACACGATGTTTAGTACCCACTTGTCCTGGGTTATTAACTGACAATTTTGAGCAAAAAGTGCAAATTTTCTCCCTATGGGTGCTGCCAAAAGATAAGTGCTTGGTGTAGGCAGAGGGAAGTCATTGGGATTGCTTTTTGTAGGTTTGCACTTTATCTCCTCCAGATTTGGAGGTGGATGCGCCCCATTGCTTTGACCTGTATGAGTCTTGCGCCTGGTATCTGGAACCCTTAGGGCATCTGGATTTGCCCCTTTGAGCACTGTCTGACACAGGAAAGGACCAGTTTTTTGTAGGCCAGTGTCTACTGAATCTTGGTGGCTGCACTTGTAAGAAGTCTTTAACAGTTTGCATAGACTTAGCTTTGTCTTCCATTTTCTTTAAAACCTCTTCTGCCTTAATATCAAACAGAGAGTCATGCTGTAAAGGTGCATCTAGCAATTTAGTTTTAACATGATCAGGCAAATTTTGTTCCTTTAACCAGGCATGCCTCCTAATCACAGATCCAGTAACTGCGGCCCTGCAGCCGGAGGCCTCTAAAGAATCAAAATCACATTGCAAAGTATGCTTTCCAACTTGTTCAGCTACATGCAATAATTCCTGCAATTCTTTATTTTCTGCACATTCTGAAATCAACATCATTTTCTGTTTCAGCAATCCCATAACATGTTGTTAGTACTTAAGCATATGACATTGACAGTTTAAGGCCCTGATTGCCAAGGTTGCAGATGTATAAACCTTTTTTCCCCATTTTTCCAGTGCCCTTGAATCTCTGTCAGAGGGGATAGGAATTTTTGCTGTTGAGGCCTTAACTCCCTTTGGACCCTGTGAAATAGTTTCAGGATAAGCAGTAGGGTTTCTAAATAAAAATTTATGTGAGTCAGGTTCCCTGTAATATCTGTCAGGCATACTGGGAGCCGGAGGTAAGGAGTCAGGGGTCAGGCTTGACTCCGAAAACACATCATCCACAATGTCTAAAACAGGGGGAATGGATAAAGGCTTGTGCTGAGGGAGAAGAAGGAATTCCCTGAGCCTCTTTTTTGATTCTGAGAAGTCTTGACTCTCCCAGTGAAAATACTTCCTCAAAGTGTACAAGGTTTCTCCAAGTGAATAATCCTCAGGAGGAGATGCAGACGGAATAGACTCCTCAGCATCAGAATCCTCATAGGGAGGTAAAGATAATTCCTGATCAGAAGAGGAATCAGAAGAAATAGAAACCTGATCTGAAGATTCATAATCAGTGTCTTGCCTAGGCCTCTTATCTGGAGGGGGATGTGTACCCCTGATCAAGGTAATAAGGTCTTCAGCCATTTTGATCATCTGTTTTTTAGCCATAGAGGCCTGTGCATGTGGTTCAGGTGTCGTTTTTTTAGTTTTAGAAGTTGCTTTTGTCTTTGATTTTGCAGCTTTTGTCGGTTTTATATACAAATGTTGAGGTCTGAATACACCCTCAGAAACCGGTGTCTATTCAGCGGCTCTGGACCTATCCGAGGGAGATACATCCGTCAGTCCAATACCTTGAGAATCTTGCGGCATGCCGGACTCCACATGGGTGTCGGTAGAGGCCTGCAACTCGAAGGTAGCAGGTATCAGGGGCTGCAAAAGCGCCTCAATGAGTACCGGCGAACCGGCGACTGGCTTAGGAGAAGCTTCATTGTCGGTTTTGGATCTCGACTGCCTTTCTCTGCCCTTTTTTTTGCGTCTTTTATGTACTCCGGTAGTCGGATTGCTATCCGATGACATTTCTGGGTAGTTAAATCTGTTTCCAAAATACTTTGATGCAAAAATATACCGACGCTTAATAGTGCGTTGGTTAAATCTAGCACAAAACCGACAGCCAGGCACTTTGTGATCAGGGCCTAGGCAAGGAATACAGTATAAATGGAAATCCTTATGAGGTATTTGCTTCCCACAAGTAATACAATTATTAACTTTTTCTGACATCGGTAAAAAGCAAGAAAAAAGTTTCCCCAATGGGGTACTTAGCTTTAGTGAAGACTTCGGTTCTGAAACTCAAACTTGAATATTTCAATAGTCGGCCGACCGGCACTTGCGAAATGCTTCTGCTTTGGGCACCGCGCGGCAAGAAAAACAAAAGAAAATGGCGTTGGCTGCATGTTTTATACCCCTGATGACCTGATATCATGGAAGAGAAGACAGCAACCGACGCAGGACCCAAGACTTTGGAATTCAGGCCGACTGAGGGCAACCTGCCAGCAGATTACCCAAATGTAGTGACTGCAACAGTGAAACACAAAGAACATCTGGCGCACAGTAACTTTTTACTGGCGATTATACAACTCACACACACTACATATTCCCGTTTCCCTACCAGCAAGCAATGAGTTCTATGTATTAATAAAAGCCACAGACCAGACAAATCAACAAAATAAATCTCCAATGGGATCTGTGTCTGCCCAGTTCTGGAAACCTCCAGTAGAATATATGGACTGATGAATACAAGTACACAGAGAAATGCAAATTAGCAGTGCAGCAAGAAAAGTACAGTTGTGTACACTTACCACAAATGTAGATGTTCGGGTGTATTCACTGTTGCAGTCATCACATTTAGGTTATCCCTGCCAGGGTAGCCCTCAGTCGGCCTGAATACCAGAGGCTTAGTATTTCTGTGTTGGTTGCCGTTGCTCCAGGACTGATGTCAGGTCGTCAGTGTTATAAATTAAGGCAGCTGACACCATTGCATCAGTTTTTCTTGCCCTGTCAGGAGCCCCCAAGAGGGAGCTAGGTTATGGTGGAAGAACACCACCACTAGAAAGTAAATACCAAAACATCCTTGTAAGGATAGAGAGAGAGAGAGAGAGAAATTGAGAGAGAGAGACAAGGGGGATGGAGGAAGGCAAACCAGCACTACAACAGTGAATACACTCGAACATCTAGATTTACGGTAAGTGTACACAACTGTACTATGTTGTTTGTATTTCACTGTTGCAGTCATCACATTTGGGTTGATTTCCAAAGCTGAAGAAAAGGGTAGAGGCAGTCAAGAAGACTGCGGGCTGGCTAGGATGCCCTGCAAGACTGCGGTGGTAAAGCTTGCCCTGGATTTGGAGAAGATAGGTAGGTGGTAATGCTTGGTGAAGGTATGAACAGATGTCCATGTTGCAGCCTCCAGGATGTCCCTGGTGGGGACCCCTCTGAGGAAAGCTGCAGAGGTGGAGGTTGCTCTGGTAGAATGTGCCCTGACCCCCTTGGGGGGAGGTTTCCCGTGCTGCTTGTAGCAGAAATGGATGCAGTGTGCTATCCATTTGGAAATGATTTGTTTGGATATGGCCTTGCCCTCTGCTCCTGTAGCAAAGCTAACTAACAACTGATCAGTCTTCCTAAATGATTTAGTCCTGTCTAGGCAGAATCTGAGCTGTCTGTGCACTTCTAGAGAGTTAAGAATCCTTTCCCCCTTGTTTTGAGGGTTAGGGAAAAAGGTGGGCAAATGAATGGATTAGTTGAGAGCCACACTGGACACCACTTTTGGCATGAAGGATGGTTTAGTCCTGAGGGACACACTGCTAGCATGGAAAATGATGAAGAGTTCTACAGCCATTAGTGCTTGTAGCTTGGATACTCTTCCAGCTGAAGTGATGGCCAGAAGCAAGGCTGTCTTCCAAGAGAGGAACTTTAACTCTGCTGATGCTGCTGGTTCAAAGGGGGGCAGGGTGAGTTTTTTCCAAAAGAAAGTTAAGGTTTCAAGCTGGGGTAGGTGCTTTTCTGGATGGCCTCAAGTTGTTAGTCCCTCTAGGAACTGTTTGATGAGAGGGTGGGGGAAAAGAGGTAGCTCTGTGCTGAAATGAGCAGAGAAGGCAGCGGCATGAATTTTAATGGAAGTCAAGAGAAGGATAGACCCCTGTGTAGTAGGTCAGCCAGGTAATTCAGGATGAGAGGTAGGGAGGGCTGTGCAGTCCTGGTTACCTTAGCCTGGATCCAGGTGCAAAACCTTTTCCACTTCTCAGCATAAGACTTTCTAGTGCTAGGGCATCTGGCCTCACGTATAACATCTAAAACTTATTTGCTTAGATTGGCAGCTTGTGCAGTGGTCAGGGAATAAGCCAGGCTGCCAGATTGAGGGTCTGCAATTGGGGATGCATGAATTCTCCATTCCTCTGGGTCAGGAGTGTTGGGATCTGAGGGAGATGCCATGGTGACAGTGGTGACAGGCTTTGCAGCAGAGGGTACCAGTGCTGGCATGGCCAGTCTGGGGCAATCAGGATTGTCCTCGGTTTTTCCTCCCTTATTTTTAGCAGTACCCTTGTAATGAGCGGTAGAGGGGAGAATGCATAGACCGAGAGGTTGACCCACAGGAAGGCTAGAGCATCCAATTTCCAGGCCTTGCTGTGAGGTTTCCTGGTGCAGAATTTGCTGAGCTGATGGTTGGAGTGGGAAGCAAAGAGGTCGACATTTGGAGTGCCCCATTTCTGGGTTACAAGGGTGAAGGTTCTTTGGTCTAGCTGTCACTCATGGGTCCAGAAGATTTCTGCTTAAGTTGTCTGCCAGAGAGTTTAGAGAGCCTGGCAGGAATTGTGTAACAGGTGTAGTTGCATGTCTGAGGCTGTGTGCCAAAACGTCATGGCGAACCTGCACAGAGGGTATGAGTGAGTCCCTTCTTGCTTGTTGATATACCACATCACAGTGGTGTTGTCTGTTTTGATCAGTAGAGGTCTGAAGGCTGTCAGAGCTTGCTGAACAGCTAACATATCTTTTTGGTTGATGTGCAGATGTATTTGGTTTGGGCTCCACTGGCCCTGAATACACCTGCCATCCAAGTGTGCTCCCCAGGCATAGTCTGATGCATCTGTGGTGAGGGTCTGGGCGGCGTGGGGTTGTGAGAAGGGTAGTCTCTTGTTGTGGTTGCATGCTGCTGCCCACCAAAGGAAATCTTGCCTTAAGCAAGGTATCATTGTTATAAGAGTTTCCAGGTCTTGGGAGTGTTGACACCAAAGGCTTTTTAGGTGCCACTGTAGTTTCCTCATATGTAGTCTGGCATATGGAATGAGTAGAATGCAAGAAGCCAAGAACCCCAGAGCTTGCAGGATTTTCCTTGCGGATAACTGGGTTCTGGTGGCTAGTTGAGAGAAGTAGGTTGTCAGGTAGGTTTGTTTTTCTGGTGTAAGGAATGCCATCTGGGATGCTGTGCCAGGCTTGCTCCCAGGAATACATTTTTTGCGTGGGTACTAGTTTGGATTTCTTTTCATTGATAGTATACCCCAGGGAGGTCAGTATGTCCTTTACAAAGGTCAGGTGCTTTAGCAGCTTTTCCTGACTGCCTGAATCAGGCAGTCTAAGTAGGGGTAAATTTGAATATTTCTTTGTCTGCAAAAAGCAATGGCAGGAGCCAGGCATTTTGTGAAAACTCTGGAAGCAGTGGATAAGCCAAAGGGAAGTGCAGAGAACTGAAAGTGCAGTGATCCTGCCCTGAAACAGATATATTTCCTGCAGGATTCCCTGACTGGGATGTGTAGGTAGGCCTCTTTTAGGTCTAGGGTGGCTAACCAAGTATCCTTGGAGAGCATAGGTAGAAGCTGATGGAGGGTGAGCATTTTAAATTTTGGTATCACCAGGAAAGTGTTTAGAATGGATCGATCAAGGATGGGGCGCCAGGTGCCCTCCTTTCTGGGTACCAGAAAAAGTCAGGAGTAGAAACCTTGGCCTACCTGTTCTGCAGGAACATGCTCTACTGCCCTCATTGAGAGCAGGGAAAGGACTTGCTTTTTGGCCTCTGTCCACTGGTTTGGGGGAAGATCTGGGAACCCTTCTGGGGTTGGTAGAGTGTGGAAATAAAATTTGTATCCCTGGGACACTATGTTGAGGACCCAGAGGTCATTGGTAATGGTGGCCCAGATGCTTGCATGGAAGGAGAGTTTTCCTCCTAGGGGCAAGAGCAGGTGGAGAGAGGGAGGGGGTGGAAGTGTGAAGTCATTGTGAGTTCTTACCATGAGGGGGTGGCTTAGCACTCCCATGCTTTGAATAGGAGGAACTCCATTGCTTAGATCTCTGCATTCCCTGGGGCTGCTTCTGGGGGGCCTGCTACCCCGGGGTCTGGGCTAAGCTGACCATGAGGGGGCAGGAAAGGACCAGTGCTTGGAGGACCAATGCCTACTGAACCTCAGTAGCTGGACCTGCATGAAGTCTTTAACTGTCTGCATAGATTTAGCTTTTTCTTCCATCTTTTTAAGACCACCTCTGCCTTGGTGCCAAATAAGTTGTCTTTGTACAATGGTGCATCCAATAATTTGGATTTGACATGGTCTGGCAAGGGCTGTCCCTTTATCCAGGCATGCCTTCTAAGGACAGAACCAGTGACTGCTGCCCTGCAAGATGCTTCTAGGGTGTCAAAACCACATTGTAAGGTGTGCTTAGTTACTTGACATGTAGAATGCATTAACTCTTGTAACTCTTTATTTTCTGCACAAGCAGGAAAGGAAGATATTTTTTGTTTGAGGAATTCCATGGCATGTTGCTGATATTTTAGCATATGGAACTGACAATGTAGTGCACTAATAGCAAGAGTAACAGAGGTGTATACTGTTTTACACCATTTGTCTAATGCTTGGGAATCCCTATATGAGGGGGTGGGATTCTTAGCAGAAGTTGCTTTAATTCCTTTAGGTCCTTGAGAGATAACCTTGGGGTCAGCAGTAGGATTTTTGAATAAAAATATGTGAGAGTCAGGGACTCTATAGTACCCATCTGGTTTCCTGGGAGCAGGAGGAAGGGTGTCAGGAGTCAAACTGGATTCCATAAAAAGATCATTCACAACATCCAGTACAGGAGGAATGGTCAGAGATCTGTGGTGTGGAAGATCTAGGAATTCCCTGATTCTCTTTTTTGACTGAGGGTAGTCCTGACATTCCTATTGGAAATATTCCCTTAAGGTATGTAGGGTTTCCCCAAAGGAGAAATCCTCAGGTGGAGAGGCTGAAGGGATGGATTCTGCATCAGAATCCTCATAAGCTGAGAGGGGTTGCATATCTTCATAACCTGGACCGAAACACTAAAGGAGGAGGCATCTACACCTCTAGCTAGTTGCTCAGCATAATGCATCGGAGATTATCCAAGTGCAACTAACTCTTGGCAAGACCGCAATCCAAATTGTAACTTGCAACAGATCCCCCACCATGCCCCAGTATTCTCACTCCTCATTTCTTGATACACTGGAAAATATCAGGGTACAACCCAACACCCTAATAATGGATGATTTCAACTACCCCACCATTAACTGGGAAAACTACTCATGTACCAACTCTTTTGCTCAACGTTTTCTGGAATTCATAAATTCCAACACCTTGGATCAACTTATCCACACCCCCACCAGGGGCAGCAATATCCTAGACCAACATGGGCGATTGGTATTCCACACCAGAAGTCAATTCCTTGTTGGTCAAATCCGACCATAAACTAATCACCCTAGACATCCATATCCCACCCCCACCCCCCATCAGGGAAGCCACTGTAAAAAATTTCTCAAAAGCCAACTTCACGCTTCTTAAGACAGAAGTGGCAAACTTGACGACACCCATGAAGATGGACAATAGAGGTACGACTGCTGAATCCTACACAAATGCACTTTATAAGCAGTTACATGAGTGCATGGATCATGCTATCCTTAACAGAACCAAGATGCTATCCTCCAAAAAAAGGAAGGCAATCCGGTGGTCCCCCTGCCATAAACAAACTCTACAACAGAAGAAAGAAACTGTTTCTAAAAAAAAGTAAAATCCCACGGTTGGAGGAACTCCCTGGTCAGCCTCAGTAAGAAGACGAGATCCCTCATAAAATCCTCCAAAGCTAGTTACAAAAACAAAAAAGCCACTGATTCTAAAGAAAACCACAAAGCATTCTATAGTTATATCAAGAATCTCAATGGCAATACTCAGATAGTACAGTTGTGTACACTTACCATAAATGTAGATGTTTGAGTGTATTCACTGTTGCAGTCAATACATTTGGGTAATCTGCTGGCAGGTTGCCCTCAGTCGGCCTGAATAACAAAGTCTTGGGTCCTGCATCAGTTGAAGTCTCCTCTTCCATGACGCCAGGTCATCAGGGGTATAAAACATGTAGCTGACGCCATTTTATTCAGTTTTTCTTGTCCCAGATGTCAGGTGCCCCCCAAATGGGGAGCAAAAATGTATATATAAATAAACAGTAAATATATAAAAGCATGTTTAGAAACATAAACTTTACCTTCAACTAAAAGCAAATACACCACAAAGGCTTTTGAGTATAGTGAAAGAAAGAAAAGGTATAGAATGGGGGATGGCGGGTGGTAACCCGGACTGCAAGAGTGAATACACTCGAACATCTACATTTATGGTAAGTATATACAACTGTACTATGTTCTTCGTGTTTCACTGTTGCAGTCATTACATTTAGGTAGAATCCCAAAGCTATGGATGGGAGGATGGAACTAAATAGCATTAGAAGCGGCTATAAGGGCCTGCAGAACTGCAGTGGCAAAGCCTGCCCTGGATTTGGAGAAGAGAGGCAAATGATAATGCTTTGTTGAAGGTATGAACAGAGCTCCAAGTAGCAGTCTCTAGAATGTCTTTGGTTGGAACCCCTCTGAGAAAAGCTGCTGAGGTAGAGGCAGCCCTGGTGGAATGTGACTTGATCACCTTGGGCACAGGTTTACCATGGTACAAATAGCAGAAATGAATGCAGTGGCTTATCCACTTAGAAATAGTCTGCTTTGATATAGCTTCCCCCTCTGATCCTGCAGCAAATGCCACCAGTAGTTGCTCAGACTTTCTTAGAGATTTGGTCCTGTTTAAGTAGAATCTTAGTTCTCTGTGTATATCCAATGAATGCAGAATCCGCTCCCCCTTGTTCTGCGGATTTGGGTAAAATGTTGGCAGGTGTATTGTCTGGTTAAGAGCCACACTGGATACCACCTTAGGTATAAAAGAAGGATTGGTCCTGAGGGACACCCTGTCTGGGTAAAATGTAATAAAAGGCTCCACAGCCATGAGAGCCTGCAGTTCTGAAACCCTTCTTGCTGAAGTGACTGCCGAGAGGAAAGCTGTTTTCCAAGATAGAAATTTTATATCCGCAGTAGCTGCTGGTTCAAAAGGAGGCAGGGTGAGTTTTTTCCAGCACAAAGGTGAGGTCCCATGCAGAAGATGGTGATCGTCTGGGAGGCCTTAAATTTTTGGCCCCTCTAAGATACTGTTTAAGCAGAGGATCAGAAAAGAGGGGAGGCTGCGTGTTGTAATGAGCCGAGATGGCAGAGACCTGGATTTTTATTGAAGAAAAAGAAAGGCCCTTGTCAAGCATCTCAGTTAAATATTGTAAAATCTGAGGGATATTGGGCTTTGCTGTGTCCATTCCTTGTGCTTGGTTCCAAGCACAGAATCTCTTCCATTTATTAGCATATGATTTTCTGGTACTAGGCCTTCTGGCTTCCAAAATGACATCCATCACATATTTACTGAGAGGTGTTGTTTGAATAATTAAATGCAGCCATGCTGCAAGGTTCAGAGTTTGGAGCTGGGTGTGCAGAATTTAACTGTTCTGCTGAGACAGTAGATGAGGTATTTGAGGCAGGTACCAAGGAGGAAGTTGAGACATATTCCTTAGAATTGGGTACCAGTGCTGGCGAGGCCAGTCCAGAGCAACTAGGATCATTTTTGGTTTTTCCTGTCTGACTTTTAGTAAAACCTTGGAAAGAAGAGGCAGAGGGGGAAAGGCATAGACTGATAAGTTTTTCCAACTGAAGGATAGGGCAACCACTTTCCATGCTTTTCTGTGATAAGTTCTTGTGCAGAATTTGTCCAGTTGATAATTTTGGGGAGAGGCAAAGAGATCTAGGTCTGGGCTCCCCCATTTCTGTGTTAACATGCTGAAGATTTGTGGATCCAGTTTCCACTCGTGTGGGTCCATAAGATTTCTGCTTAGGTCGTTTGCCAGAGTATTTTGTTTTCCTGGCAGGAATTGAGCTTGAAGATGTATTTGGTAAGTCAAAACTGTGTTCCACAATGCCCTGGCTAGTCTGCAAAGGGGGTAGGAATGTGTACCCCCCTGCTTGTTTATGTACCACATAACCATGGTGTTGTCCGTCTTTATCAGTAGTTGTCCTGGATGAAGTAAGTCCTTGTAGGCTGTCAGAGCATTCTGAACAGCTAGCATCTCTTTCTGGTTGATATGTAGATGCATTTGTTTTGGGCTCCATTTGCCTTGAATGCATCTCCCCGCCAGGTGGGACCCAAGTATAGTCTGATACATCTGTAGTTAGGGTTTGGGTGGCAGGGGGTAGAGTGAATGACAGTCCCTTGTTTTGGTCACATGTCTCTGCCCACCAAAGAAACTCCTGTTGTAGGCAGGGAATTAGAGGAATCATTGTTTCCAGACTGTGACAATGTTGACTCCATAAACCTTTTAGGTACCATTGTAGTTTCCTCATATGCAGTCTCGCATATGGAATTAGTAGAATGCAGGATGCCATGAACCCCAAAGCCTGCAGAATTTGTCTTGCAGATAACTGGATTTTTGTTGCCATTTGTTTGAAGTATGTTGTCAGTTGCCTTTGTTTGTCTGGCATAAGGTAAGCCATCTGGGCAGTTGTATTCAAGCTTGCACCCAGGAATGTAATTTTTTGAGAGGGTACCAGTTGGGATTTCTTTTCATTTAATGTGTACCCTAGGCATGTTAGAAGCCTTTTTACAAATGCCAGATGTTGAAGAAGAGTGTCCTTATCCTCTGCTTGAATGAGACAGTCACCCAGATAAGGATAAATTTGTATGCTTCTTTGTCTGCAGAATGCAATTACTGATGCCAGGCATTTTGTAAAGACCCTGGGTGCAGTAGATAAGCCAACGGGCAGTGCAGAGAATTGGTAATGCAAAAAACCTGCCTTGAAGTGGAGGTATCTTCTACATGATTCCCTTATTGGGATATGCTTGTTTCTGAGCCTCTGCTCACTGATTTTGTGGCAGATCTGGCCAACTGTTTGGAATTGGCAAAGTATGGAAATGAAATCTGTACCCCTGGGATACTATGTTTAATACCCACTTGTCCTGGGTAATTAACTGCCAATTTTGAGCATGAAGTGCTAGTTTTCCCCCAAGGGGGCTGCCAAAAGATAAGTGCTTGGTGAAGGTAGAGGGAAGTCATTGAGACTGCTTACTGTAGGGTTGTGCTTTGTTTCCTCCAGATTTGGAGGTGGAGGCACCCCATTGCTTTGACCTGTAAGAACCTTGTGATTGGTATCTGGAGCCTTTTGAGCACCTGAATTTGCCTTGAATAGCTCAGTTGGACAAAGGAAAGGACCAATTTTTAGTAGGCCAGTGCCTACTGAACCTGGGTGGCTGCACTTGCAAGAAATCTTTTACAGTTTGCATAGATTTAGCTTTGTCTTCCATTTTCTTTAAAACCTCTTCTGCCTTATTACCAAACAGAGTATCATGCTGCAAGGGGGCATCCAACAATTTAGCTTTAACATGATCAGGGAGATTTTGCTCCTTGAGCCAGGCATGCCTTCTAACCATAGATCCATTAACTGTGGTCCTGCAAGAGGCCTCCAAGGAATCAAAACCACATTGCAAAGTATGCTTTCCAACCTGTTCTGCTGAATGCAATAATTCCTGTAATTCTTTATTTTCCACACAATCAGAAATCAACATCATTTTCTGTTTCAGTAAGCCCATATCATGCTGTTGATATTTAAGCATATGAAACTGGCAGTTTAAGGCCCTAATTGCCAAGGTTGCAGACGTATAAACCTTTTTTCCCCATCTATCCAGCGCCCTGGAATCTCTATCAGAGTGGGTAGGATTTTTGGCTGTAGAGGCCTTTACACCTTTGGGACCCTGTGAGATGGTCTCAGGATCAGCAGCAGGATTTTTGAATAGAAATTTGTGGGAGTCAGGAACCCTGTAATATCTGTCTGTCTTACTAGGAGCCGGAGGTAGGGAATCAAGAGCCATGCTTGATTCCGAAAACACATCATCAACAATGTCTAATACAGGAGGTATTGCCAAAGGCCTATGCTGAGGAAGAAGAAGGAAATCCCTAAGCCTCTTTTTTGATTCAGAGAAGTCCTGACTCTCCCAGTGAAAATGTTCCCTTAAAGTATGCAAAGTTTCTCCAAAAGAGTAATCTTCAGGAGGAGATGCAGATGGGATGGATTCTTCTGCATCAGAATCCTCATAGGGTGGAATACAAAATTCCTGATCAGAAGAGGAATCAGAAGAAATGGAAACCTGATCTGAAGATTCATAATCAGTGCCTTGCCTAGGCCTCTTAGCGGGGGGGGGGTTGGGAACCCCTGATCAAGGCAATTAAGTCCTCAGCCATTTTGATCATCTGTTTTTTAGGCATAGGGCCCTGAGCACGTGGCTCATGCATTGGTTTTTTAGACCTATAAGATGTTTTTGATCTTATTTTTGAGGCTAGCATTGGTTTTATATAAAAATGTTGAGGCCTGAAAACACCCTCAGAAGCCAGTGCCTGCTCAGCGGCTCTGGACCCATCCAAGGGAGAGACATCTGCGGGCTCAATACTCTGAGAATCTTGCGGCATACTGGACTCCACATGGGTCTCGGTAGAGGCCTGCGACTCAAAAGTAGCGGGTATCAGGGGCTGCGAAAGCACCTCACTGAGTACTGGCGAACCAGCGACTGGCTTATGAGAAGTTTCATCGTCGGTTTTGGACCTCGACGGTCTGTCTCTGTCTTTTTCTTTGCGTTTTTTGTGAACTCCGGTAGTTGGATTGCTGACCGATGACATTTCAGGGTAATTAAATCTTGATCCAAAATATTTAGTAGCAAAAATATATCGATGCTTAATAGTGTGTTGGTTAAATCTAGCACAAAACTGACAGCAAGGCACATTATGATCTGGGCCTAGGCAAGGAATATAGTACAAATAAAAATCCTGATGAAGTATTTGCTTCCCACAAGTAATGCAATTATTAAATTGTACTGAAATCGGTAAGGAGCAAGAAAAAGTTTCCCCAACGGGGCACTTCGCTTTAGTTTGAAGACTTCAGTTCTGAAACTCGAATGTGAAAATTTCAGGAGTTGGCCGACAGGCACTTGTGAAGTGCTTCTGCTTCGGGCACCGTGTGGCAAGAAAGACTGAATAAAATGGCGTCGGCTGCATGTTTTAGACCCCTGATGACCTGACGTCATGAAAGTGGAGACAGCAACCGACGCAGGACCCAAGACTTTGTTATTCAGGCCGACTGAGGACAACCTGTCAGCAGATTACCCAAATGTAATGACTGCCACAGTGAAACACAAAGAACATCTGCTCTGAGTTACAGCACAATGGCACTAAATATACAAAACCAACGTCCTGGCAGGTAGGTTCAGTGCTAACTTTACCCCCCCTTCACCCCCTAAAGGGCCCATCTCTATACCAGAAGAATGCAAAGTTCCTGTAATCATGGCTGCAGAGGTAAAAAACACACTCTCCAAAGCCAAGAACACAGCATCCATGGGACCTGACAACATCCCAGGCTGCATTCTACATGAACTACAGAATGACTTGGCACTCCACCTAAGCACCATGTTCAATCATAGCCTCACCTCAGGCTTTGTGCCCACTGAATGGTGTACAGCGACGGTTATCCCACTCCACAAACAGGGAGCCACCACAGACCCCAGGAACTACCGCTCCATTAGCCTAACGAGCCTGGTCTGCAAGGCCATGGAAAGTATCATCAGGGAACTTATAAACAAAGACATCGGTAATCTCCAAACTCTGGACCCCACCCAGTTCGGGTTTGTAAAAGGCAGATCATGTCTCCTAAACCTGATAGACTTCTTTGAAGCAGTCACCAAAGCCATAGACGAGGGTAAGGTGGTTCACACAGCCTATCTAGATCTCGCCAAGGCTTTTGACACCATCCCCCACTCTGGAATTATAGATAAACTCACTAAACTAGGTATAAATCCCTATGTCACAAAATGAGTTGCCAACTGGCTCACTGACAGAACCCACACTGCTGTGAAAGTAGCAGACTCCAAATCCGACTTCAGACCAGTGATAAGTGGAGTACCATAGGGTTCAGTCCGGGGTCCTCTCCTGTTTGGTATCTACTTTTTTGAAGTACAGGCTAACACAGAAGGTGTTTGGCTAACAAAGTTCGTACATGACTGCAAACTAGGAGCCATAATTGAAACTCCTAATGATGTGGACATCCTACAAAAGGGCCTCACTGAGCAGATGCCTGGTGTCAAAGCCATGACCGCAAGCTCAATGCCAAAAAGTGCATTGTCATCCCCTTTGGTAAAAACTCTGTACTCATGAGCTACCACATAGGCGGTAGTCTACTTAACACCGAAAGTGCGATAAGAGACCTTGGGACACAGGTGGACAGTAGTCTCTCCTTTGATAATCACATCGCCACAGTAGTCAGGAAATCCTTCTACATGGCACACCTCATCACAAAAGGTTTCTCATTGTTCCCCTCTACTCGTCACTCATTAGACCCATTGTAGAGTACAACGTCCCTTTTGGTATGTACCTCACAAGACATCTACAACAACTGGAAAGGAAGCAGAAATATCTCACAAAGAGGATTACCGGCCTCAAACATATGCCCTACGCAGACTGTCTCAAAAAACTCCAGCTTTACTCTATCGCATATCGCCTACTCAGAGGCAATCTCTGCCTAACATACAAAGCTATACCAAACCAAGAGCTGCTGGATATGCTCCACTTAAAAAAATACCAATCCCTCTGAGCTACACGTTCTAGGGACCTAAACCTTGTCACCACAATAAACAGAACATACTAGAGGGATAAATTCCTGTTCCAGAGACTTCCCATACTCTGGACCAAACTACCTATCTTTATCAAAGAAAGCTCCTCATTAGCACTCTTCAAGAAAAATCTTGATGATTGCATGGGAAATAGGAAATTCACCCAGGGGATCACCTCTGTGGCTCTGCTCGACAGGGGCACAGGAAAATAATTTTCTTGGGTGGTGAAAGCCAGGGTACCTTTTTGGCTAGGCTTGTATAGGCCCTAGGGCCGATAGCCTAGTACCTACCTATGAACCTATAATCAGATACATCAGAGTCATTGGACTTCTGTTCAGATAAAACTACTGGGGACAAATCTCTTTTTCTTTTGGAAGGGATAGCCTGGCTTCCCCCTGATAAGCATTATAAGGTCTTCTGCCATTTTAAGCAACTGAGATTGAGGCAAGGAAGCACGTGCCTAAGACTGGGTCGTCAGTTTCTTGGATGTAGTTCATGCTCTGGGCCTTAGAAACTTGGTAGTTTTCGAAAGAACAGTACACGCAAAAGAATTTGTCGGTCTATGTCGAGAATCGGTAGTGCAAAGTACTTCCTCAGAAGCCGGTGCCTGTTCAGCGGCTCCGGACCCATCCAAGGTAGAGACATCTGCAGGATTCTTAGTTGATGAAGAGTCTTGCGGCATACCGGCCTCCAAAAGGGTCTCGGTAGCAGCCTGCGAATTCACAGAAGCGGGCATCACAGGCTGTGAAAGTGCCTCACTGAGGACCGTAGAACCAATGACTAAATTAATGGAAGTATCGTCGGCATGTGCGGTCTGTCTCTGTCTTTATCTTTATGTCTTTTCAGAAGATCTGCTGTTGGATGGCTTAGCGAAGCCATATCGGAATTCGAGGACTGAGAGCGAAAATATCTAGCTACAGTACGGGCCCAACGACATACAGTGCTGGTGGTGAACAGAGCACAAAAGTGACAGCGGGGACGTCATGGTCTGGGCCTAAGCAAGTGATGCAGTAGGAATGAAAATCTAGGTGTGGTATTTGCTTTCCACAGGCTAGACAATTGTTAACTGTTTCTGATGGTTTACCATCATAAGTGCGTTATGCACTCGTGCGAATCCGCTTTGTTCGAAAGGAGGTTTTCAAAGTGGCAAAACCTCGAAAAAAAAAAGCTTGAATGTGCAATTGCAGATTCGACATTGTGGGTGCGGATTGTACTATAGCGGGGATTGGGAAATGATCCCTTTCCCCACTGTAGTGCGATCTCGGAGTTAGTATATTAAAGTAAGGGGGGTGTGGAGGGGGTGCACATTTTAGTTTGCAAATCAGCGAATAAGCTGTTCGATTTGCTGATTTTCGAACTTCTGAGAATGTCGAAGTTTGAAATTCGCGCATTTGGTTCACCCAAATGTGTGATCGATATTGTCATTTATGACAATATGAATGTATACCTTTTCTGACATCGGTTAGAGCAAGAAAAAAGCATCCCAATGAGGTACTTAGCTTTAGAAGACTTCAACTTCAATTTCAGAAACAAAAAACTTCGGTAGCGGCCGACCGGCATTCGTGCGAACTGCTTCTGCTTCGGGCTCCTCGGCAAGAAAGACTGATGTAATGGCTCAGCTTCCTTAATTTCTAACACTGATGACCTGACGTCAGAACTGGAGCTACGGCATCCGATGCAGAAATACTAAGCCTCTGGTATTCAGGCCAAATGAGGGCTACCGTGGCAGGGATAACCCAAATGTGATGACTGCAACAGTGAAACACGAAGAACATCTACTGAAGGTGGGACAAGTTGAAACCATCTTTATACTAGGAATGTGCTGACAACCCTGTGAAGATGCTGTCAGCTCAGATGGGGGGGGGGGGGGGTGGAGTGCAAAGCTCTTGAAGTCTGGCCAGACACTGGGTTTCAAACTCTGGCAAATGCCCCTCTGCAGAGGACTACTGAAACAGTGATTCATTTACAGAAGATAAGAGTATGCTGGAGGCCCTTGATCTTCTTTGCTAGAAACCTTTGTGTCTCTCCAACTGCTGCAGATACTTTGTATGGTACATACTGAACGGGGCATTATACTCAATTACGGGCCCAAGTGATGCATATAGAGAGATTATAACCTCTTTTGTTCTCGAGGCAATGCCTTTACTAATCAAGTGTGCTACATAGAAAGCCTTCCTTACTACATTAGACAAATGGTAGTCAAAGTTAAGATCGCAGTCAACTTGTGATCCCAGGTCTCTTACCACTTTGTGGGTACTTACGGTATTGTTGTTGATTTGATAGTGTGAAGGGACATTCTTTATGCCAAAGGGAATGATGATGCATTTCTTTGCATTCAGTTTGAGACCATAACTAATACACCTGCGTGAGACTGACATCATTTGGGGATTCAATGATTACATCTAGTTTGCAGTCATCTGCAAACTTGGTCAGCCACAACCCCTTAGTTTTGACTTGAACTTCTGAGAAGTGTATACCAAACAGCACTGACCCCTGTGGTACCCCACTAGTAACAGGTCTGCTGGTTGATGTGGAGTCACCCAGTTTGATAGTGCGTGTTCAGTTTGTGAGCCATTTGGCAACCCATCTTACAACAAAGGGGTTTACATTCAGTTTTCTAAGTTTATCGGTAATGCCTGAATGTGGGATTGTGTCAAAAGCCTTTGCCAAGTCGAGGTATGCTGTGTGCACAGATATGCCCTCGTCAATAGCTCTGGTCACATTTTCAAAGAAATCCACCAGATTTAACAGGCAGGATCTGCCCTTGATGGAGCCAAATTGGGTAGAATACAGGTTTTGGAGGTCACCTATGTCTTTATTTATGAGGTCCATAATGGTACGTTCCATGGCCTTACAGATGAGCCTATCAGGCCTCACATGAGAATAATTCTGATAAATAAAAAGTAGCTCACACAAAAATTCATACAATAAAGGGTATACCAGATACATTCTTTAAGTATTAATGGCCTGTATTTCTCTGAACAGAACCAAAGCATGTGTTCCACAGAATTCACTAGATCAATTCTGTTAAGATAAACTTTAAAATCAAAGCATAGGACTATTTACCTCAGCATTATCATTTTCTTTTTATGTTTTATTTTTCTCAATTACAGTTTAAAAGCTGCTGTTATAGTGTTGCTATCAAATGACACATGCGCACACACACACACACACACACACACACACACACACACACACACACACACACACACACACACACACACACACACAATTATTGCTGATGTTTGGGTACACTGGAGTGGGTTGTCTGCCTTACAGTTTTATATCGCAGCATTTCAGATGTATTTGTGCAACTTGCTGTAATGAACTACCACCCAAAGTTATGGGCAGTTAATGAGTTACTTCATGTAGTCCAGGGATTGTGTCCCTAATTCTCCATTTGCTTACTGTGCACTGCTAAGAAAATCACCAGAAGGTGTTCTCAGGTTTAGTCTGTAAAAAGCCAATTGGACAACAGTGCTCAGCCTTGGTTAACAACTAAATAAGTAAATAAATCAATGTATAAAAGCACAAGTAAGAATAGTGGTCTACGTTTGTTCTAGCAACAAATCCGACTTCAGACCAGTGACAAGTGGAGTACCACAGGGTTCAGTCCTGGGTCCTCTCCTGTTTGGTATCTACTTCTCTGAAGTACAGGCTAACACAGAAGGTCGTTGGCTAACGAAGTTCACAGATGACTGCAAACTAGGAGCCATAATTGAAACTCCTAACAATGTGAACATCCTACAAAAGGGCCTCACTGAGACCGATTCCTGGTGTCAAAGCCATGGCCTCACGCTCAATGCCAAAAAGTGCATTGTCATCCCTTTTGGTAAAACTCTGTACCCATGAACTACCACATAGGCGGTAGTCTACTTAACACTGAAAGTGTGATAAGAGACCTTGGGACACAGGTGGACAGTAGTCTCTCCTTTGATAATCACATCGCCACAGTAGTCAGGAAATCCTTTTATGTGGTACACCTCATCACAAAAGGTTTCTCATCCAGGAAAAAAGAGGTCATTGTTCCCCTCTACACATCACTCAGACCTATTATAGAGTACAATGCACCTTTTGGTATGTATCTCACAAGACATCAACAACAACTGGAAAGGCCGCAGAAGTTCCTCACAAAGAGGATTACTGGCCACAAACAGATGCCCTATGCAGACCATCTCAAAAAACTCCAGCTTTACTCTGTCGCATATCGCCTACTCAGAGGCGATCTTTGCCTAACATACAAAGCTGTGTCAAACCCAGAGCTGTTGAACATGCTCCACTTAAAGAAATCCCAATCCCTCTGAGCTACACGCTCTAGGGACCTACACCATGTCACCACAATAAACAGAACATGCTGGAGGGATAGATTCCTGTCGCAGAGACTTCCCATAATCTGGAACAAACTGTATAGCTATATCAAACAAAGCTCCTCATTAGCACTCTTCAAGAAAAATCTTGATTATTGGATGGGAAATAGGAAATTCACCCCGGGGATCACTTCTGTGGCTCTGCTTGACAGGGGCACAGGTAAATAATTTTCTTGGGTGGCGAAAGCCAGGGTACCTTTTTGGCTAGGCTTATATAGGCCCTAGGGCCAATAGCCTAGTACCTACCTATGAACTAACTGTGACATTTTAAAGACACAGTTAAAGTGTACAATAGCATTTCCTTACTGTTTGTGCTTTCATTATGTACTTTCCTTACAGCACCAATTCTCATCTTTCAATACTTGTTTCAGTTTGTATTGTTCAATACTGCATAATTAACAAGCTTACTAAGACTGCACATTATTGTGTTATACTTGTTAGTTTATATTTCAGAAGGATTACGTTAATCTCATTTTGACTTGTTTTGGGGGGCTACTTTAAGAAATGTTCTAATTTAATGAAAATGAACAGAAAAAAAATCTTACAGAAGCCAAGCAGCACACTCAGAGACAGGATTACTCTAACCTGTAGTTAATGTTGTTGCATATCTTTTTTCATCTGCAGTTCATGGTTTCTCTTCCACATTTGAACAAAGCGGTTCAAGATACTTTCTAATACTATGCTGTATGAAGCCAAACAGTCCAAGGCAGCACTTGTCACTTTATGGCATGCCAGCTACCAGTATAAATACTATACTATTTTTGAAGACAATCGACCCAGAAGTAAATGAAAATACAGCCTTCATTCATCTCACAAGTTGCTCTCTTCAAGGTTGCACAGCAAATTTAAAAAAATATACATTCTCACTAACAGAAAAATATGTCCATGAATAGTTTTCCCCACCATTTGAGTAAAAAGTCCAAATACACAACACATTTCTGACCCATTTCTCATTAATTTGTTGTAGGCTCCAAATGAACCTGCACATAGAGCATCATCCAACTCCAGGTCCATTATTATATGGTGTTTCTACAGATTCTCACAATAGGCAACTGGGAGACATCCTTCCTTCCTGAGAATCTCTCTCCAGGCCTAAGGACTCACCTCTGACTGAGGCATAACTACAGTCTTCAAACTCCAGTCTTCTAATATGAGGACAATAAGCCTCCCTTTCTATCTTCTAAACCTACCTCAGATTACAAAAGCTCTCCATTTTGTAAACAAGAATAAATCACCTAATCTGTTTCATAAGGAATTTATCCTTTAGCTACTGCATAGCATTACATGACTATTCTTAAAAAAACAGCTTTTTTCCCATAATATTTATATTAAAAAGTGTCAGTAACAAAACTTTAAAGCCACATACTTAGAAATATAACGTTTCCAATACTAGCATCACATACAGCATTCAATAACCCCAAAATGTTGCCTCACCTGCAATCCTGGCTCAAAACCTTGGGTGTGTGGAACCTAGACCCAGCCTGGCAGTCACTGTAGAGGACAAAAGTGATGAACCATTGCCAAGCTGCTTCCTGTAATCCAGGGTATGATTCCCTCAGCCTCCAATCATCTCCTGTGTTTATCTGAGTAAGTCACATAACTAGACAGTGCTTTTGGATAAATGAGATGTTGATAGGCTCCTCATCCTCAAGCCTGGAATCTGCCTATGAATCTGGACAACCCATCTGCATTTTTGTGTGCAATACCAGGCCTATGGGATATTTCAAAATCAAAAGACTGTATGCCAAGTCCCCATCTGTACAACTTGGATTTGTCATCCTTCATGTTAAGGAACCACAACAATAGGATATGATAAGCTAGTAGAAAAATGTCTACCCAGTAAATAGGCTTCCCACATTGTTATTTTAGTATGGAACAATGAACAGCTAGTAATTGTACAGCATTTCTTGAATGTCCTTGTCTGTAACTCTGTACAATATTGTAAAAAATATCAAAAGAAAGAATACAAAGTATATGTCTGCACCCTATAGCAGGAGCTGCACTAAAGCCGAAGTAAGTGACTACAGCAGCTTTCCAGTAGTTGCACGCTAGCCTAGTGGTTTGAGACTGGCTGTAGATATTAAGTTATTTTTACTATTACATTACCTATAGTCCTATTTGATAACATGATTGCAGTTTATTTATTTAATTATGTACTGCACACTGTGACTAAATCACCACCCTTCACTTATTCTTCCTTTTTTAATTTATTTCCTCCCTATTTTGTTTTTTTTTTTTTTTTTTTTTTTACAAACTTATGGTTTACTTAGGGCCTTCCTCTTTAGGTTTACCTGTGGTCAAGGCTTTCCTGGTCAAGACTTTCCAGGGTGATGGTACAGGCCTAGATATTTTTGTCAATATTGTAGAGTCGTTGGTGAGGCATTTGATGAACTTTGTATGATGACTAGTTGCTTAACATTCCACGCTTTGATAGCAACATAGGAATCCCAGTAAACAATATCAGAGACAGTGGAGTGCCCACTTTATTGCCAGACCCTCTCTGTCTTAATGGTAGAATATTTGGAATTCTGCCTCACTGAGTTTCCTACTTAAAAATACATATCTGGTGTCCTACAACCTCCTGTGATAATACTTTTCATAACTAACTTCTGAGGCATCAGTATGTAATGTGAAAGGTAGATGGAAATTTGTTGTAAGCAAACAGGTTCAGATAATAATACAGATTTCAGTTTGTTAAAAGTTTTATCAGTCTCTACTAGGGGCCTGCTCTTTTGTCAAATCCAGTAAGTGACATTTATCAGTCTCTACTAGGGGCCTGCTCTTTTGTCAAATCCAGTAAGTGACACGCTATGGTGGAAAAGTTGTTAACAATTTTTCAGTAATAGTTTGTTGGCCCCAAAATTATCTGACCTTCTTTGTGGTAGGAACTGACCATATCTTAATGTTTTCTAGTTTCTATTTGGAGTGGTATTACTCCCTCAAGTCATATACTTCAAATACTTTGTTTCTT
The DNA here is from genome assembly GCF_019279795.1 of Protopterus annectens. Classification (NCBI taxonomy): domain Eukaryota; kingdom Metazoa; phylum Chordata; order Ceratodontiformes; family Protopteridae; genus Protopterus; species Protopterus annectens. The sequence goes on along the minus strand of NC_056726.1, from coordinate 1,731,722,339 downwards.
CCAAACAGCTCACTCGTCAGATTTCACAGTTAGATCTGATTTTCTAATAGCTATCAGGACTGCTTGTATCTACAGATATGGGACTTCTAGTTCACAGAGTATATTACCACATCACCCAAGTATGGCACTGTATAGAAGTCATGGGGGGCTGTAGTAGTTTGTTTACTAGCAGCTGAAAAGTGACAGTGAAGTGGTAGAGTTTCTCTGCTACAGAAAAGGCTGTTTTCTTTTTATCCTCAGTTTTCAAAGTGACCTCTCAATGCCCTTTCTTTAGGTCTAAGGTAGATACCTACTTCCCCATACACAGTCTTTTCTGCTTGTTTTTCAGTATGGGGCATGGGATAGGTATCAATCTGTAAGACTTTTAGTTTTCTGAAATCAATACAAAGGTGTATTAAGCGACTATTCTATCACAGCCAAGTTCTCTAAGGTCTGAACCACCTTTTTTACCAGTTTCATTTGTACATCAGGTACTCCATAAGGATTTGAGCATACCTTTACTCCTTGAGGTGTTTCTACATCACGCCCTGTCAAAGTTGTCCACCCAGGCAAATCTGAAAAGACTGTCTTATTATCGTCTAGAAATCCTAACATGCCTTGTTTTTTTTTGTGTCTTAGATAAAGACTTGTCTATCTGAACAGTAAGAATGTGTTTCTTCCTTGACTATATTTTTCCTGCCACAGTGCTACAACTCATTTCTGAAGACAACTTATTTCTCAAGAGTCAGCACTTTCCACTTTTATCCGTACATTGTTGTGCTACAGTTGTTCTAGTCTGCTTTACTTTATAATATGTATCATTTAATCTTGCTAAGATTTCAAATGGACCTTAACACTACGCTAAAAATGTACTTTCCGCTGATGGCACAAGTAACAAGACTGTCTCCTGGTTGGAATTCTCCCTTTTCAGCATTCCTCTTATACACTTCTTTCTGCAGTTCCTGCACTATCAGAATGCTCTATTTCACTGTGGGCATTACCACTCCAAGTCTTTTTTGTAAATTAGTGTAGTGTTCCATAACACTTTTGAATGGTGTTGTCTCTTCTTCTTCTCAAGCCTTTTTAACAATTTCTAGTAGACCTCTTGAATGTCTAGTATACAAAAAGTTTAAAAGATGTAAACACCAGTGATGCTTTTGTCACCACTCTTAGGGTAACAACTGTTCTCGGTTCTTACCATCTGCTTCAGTTACTTTTCTTAACATGAATTTCAATGTTTTACTGAACCTCCCTACCAAACCATCAGTCTGCTGACTGTAAACTGATGTTTTTAAATGCTTAAACTGAAACATTATCACAACTGCTGCATAACCCTTGACATAAAGGTGTACCTTTGTTGGTAAGTATCTTTTTAGGAATACCCACTCTGCAGGATAATACCATTGACTCTTTGGCAATAAACATAGTGTTAGACTTGCGTAATGGTACAGCTCTGGAACTTTTGTTGCAGAGTCGATTATGACCAGAACATATTAAAACTCATTTCTAGATTTTGCCAGTGTCCCAAAAATGTCCATAGCTGTGTTGAAATGGCACATCTATATAACATGAATTAGAATAAATATTTTTGTTAATCCAGACTGTGGAATTGTTTTGACATTCTGGACAGGATGAACAAAAGATGTTATGTTGTCCCTCTCGCCTTCTTTCTTACTGGATGGGTTCGGAGCCAATACTTGGCTCCGACTAGGCCAATATACTAGCACGAAATCTTTGACTTGGCTTGTGGCTCAATATCTATCCCGCAATGCACTGAAGTAACTCCCAGATCTCGTTTGCCTCTTGACGAGTTCAGATGCTCTCTTCTTGGCCATGGCTAAGTGTTTTTTGATTACATTTCTAATAGCCATTTTTGACAAATTTTCTTCTTATTAGAGTTATTGTAGTTCTTGGATTAGACAGTTTCCCCTTTTGTAAGTTTTTGGCATAATTTGTTTCTCGCCTGTTTGTGTGTTGCTTATTGGCCATTGTTTTCTTCCCTAGGCCTATCCTATCCCTGTCAGTATTGTGATAATGGTGTATTAACTTTAGCTAATTTAAGTTAGAGAGTTAAAGGTAACCCATTTTGTATTAGAGGGTTTCTGTTGTCTGTCTCCGTCAGCTTGGCTAGGTCCATTTAAGTTAGAGGGTCTAGAGACCGTTTAACTTAAAAGGTAGAGCTTTACATCCCTTTACCTTTTTTTTTTTTTTTTTGCTGTGTGTGCTTAGCTTAGCTTTTTGGTATACGTTTCTTGCAGTTTATTGTAGTTTAGTTTATTGCAGTTTCAGCATGTCTAAAGACTCTAGAGATAAATAACCCAAAGTCTCTGGGTTCAGAAAATGCCAACAATGCTCCCAAAAAATGTCCATTACTGATGGGCACAGTGTGTGTGTGTGTGTGTGTGTGTGTGTGTGTGTGTGTGTGTGTGTGTGTGTGTGTGTGTGTGTGTGTGTGTGTGTGTGTGCACTGCTTAGGTGCTACTCACTTGCAGGAATCCTGCAGATTTTGTCACTCCTTTGGCTCTCGAGTGTTACATGAGAGGAAAAACAAATTGATTTTACGAGGTTTAATAAAGCTAAGATTTCAAATGGACCTTAACACTACGCTAAAAACGTACTTTCTGCTGATGGCACAATGAACAAGACTGTCTCCTGGTTGGAATTCTTTTGATGAGGCTTTACAGTCTTCTCCAACAACTAGTGACAAGTCAAAGAGACCTTCCTCTTCATCTTCTTCCTTGGCTCATTCAGAGCCTCCAAATAAGTTGCCTAAGTTGACTGAAAAAGCTACCTCCTTGGCTCCACTGCCTTCAGAACTGAGGGAGACAGTTGGTGCAGGCAAATTTAGCTCTTCGGTTCCAAAGACGTTGGAACCAATAAGAGTCTACTTCTCGGAGCTGGTCCGTGGAATTAAAACCGGTATATCTGACTTTGAGATCCTTTATTCTTCAAAGGTCTCGATCCCCCACTCTTTCATCCAGGTCCTCTAGGAGCTTATCAGATGACAACATGGACAGAGTGGTGCGCAGGCTTTTGAAATCACCGGCGCTGGCAAAATTGTTCTCGGCTCCAACCCCACTGGTCTCAGAACCACCCAAGAGGACTACATCCACTATTCCTCCTCTAAGCCAAGCTGGATCTTCGGAGCCAGAATGCCAGATACCTCCTGTGGTAGACCCTTCAAGATTCTTCGAACCGTTGCCTGCTCCGACACTTTCAGTACCGTCTGAGGTGCCTAGGAGCTGTGGTTCTCTGGTCGGCTCTGGGGGGGGAGTCTCGGACCCTAGTATCTTCAGTTCCTAGTCTGCCCCTTGATGCGTCGGCTCGGGTGAGCTCAGCTCCTACATCGGCCTTGGAGCCGATCTCCTTGGTGCTGGGGATTTCCTCCGTTTTCTCAGAACCGGGGGTGTCTTTGGAGCCGGGGGGATCGGCCTTTGAGGTGATGAGGAGTGTGCTATCCCCTCCTGCAGCTCTACTCATGGATACTGGCATTCTTCCCCCTCAGGCACTGACATCTGCTTTGGCATCATCCTGTCCAAAGGGCAGCAGAGATTCAAGGCCTCAGGAAGCCCCATTGGGCGAGACCTACTCTTCCAAGACCTCCCCAGACTACGCATCTGAGGAGCCACCTCAGAAGAGGACATGCAAGAGGAAGCATGTAGATTCCCCTGATCAGTCCATCACTTCTGACACTGACCTTGAGGAAGCAGAAGGGTCCCCATGGTTGCCCTCTGAAGATAGCTCTTTCTCAGATATCCTGGAGATCCTAAAACACAGAGGTGGCTGGAAGCCCATCAACCCTTCTGATGAGGAGTCACTGTACCTGAAGGCCTTCAGATCTCAACCTTCAGCCTCCTGGGTTTCTCCGCCTTTCGATGAGCTCATGGATTTGGTCAGTCAAAAGGCATGGGAGTCACCAGACACTATGGAACCAGTCCCTAGGAGGCCAAATAAGTTCCTGTAAGCTCCTTTGGATAAGGAATTTTTATCAAAAGGTGCACCTGTAGATGCTATGGTGGAGACTTCCTTATCTGTCCATCCACTGAATAAGGAGTCTTGAATGATGGACAGATACGGGAAGTATGTTTTCTCATCAGCAACTTTCACCCTCAGATCGCTGAACTACCTCACACACTTCACAAGACTTCAAAGAGATCTCCTGAAGGAGTTAGGAGATACTCTACAAGGTTCTTTAGCTGCGGGAGTCTCAGAAAAAGTGACCACCCAGCTATCCACCTTAAATTCCATAGTCAACTCCTCCATGAGGCTGATATCGTATGCTGCAGATGGAGCAAGCAGGGCAGTGGGTTCCGGAGTTTCCCTGTGGAGGCACTCCTGGATGCGCTTGTGCAACTTTGCAGAGCTCTTCAATTCTACCTTTACCAATGCCCCTTTTGATGGTTCCTCTCCTTTTGGACCAAAGGTCAAGGACACACTCACAAGATGCGAGCAGGAAGGGAAAACACTTTCTCTGCCATTGGAGTACATTTTTCCCGTGCCTTCAAGACCTTATCCGAAGGGCCAGAAGACTGGAAAAATGTGGTTCAAAAGATCCCAGGGAGTTTTTCAAGATGCATGAAGTGAGCCCTTCCCCAGGGGCAGAGGGGGAGGCAATAATGGTAGACTCCGCCCATGTGGCAGAGGGGTCCACAAAACTAGGTGACCATGATTCCTTTCACGGCCGACCCTATCAGCCCTCCTGAAAGGATGCCTGACTGCGCTTCTCTTGAGGCAATTGGGAGAAGATTAACTTTGTACTCAGAAGCCTGGCGAAATATCTAAAGAGACAAGTGGGTACAAAGTATAATATCCTCTGGATATTCCATTCCATTTTGCCATTCCATTCCACAGATCAGGAAAATCCCGGATGTTCCACCCAGTCAGAGGGAACAAGCAACCACAGCAGTCTAGGAGTTGCTAAGCAAAAGAGTCAACCAAGAAGTCCCTGCAGACCAAATAGGATTCGGAACTTACTCAAGATTCTTTTTAGTACCAAAAAGAACAGGGGATTGGAGACCCATTTTGGATCTCAGCAAGTTCAATGAATCTGTAAAGAAGTCCAAGTTCTGAATGGTGACACTGCAGTCTATTCTTCCCTTTTTAGGGAAAGATGACTGGATGTACTCAGTAGACCTCCAAGATGCATACTACCACATAAAAATGAATCGAGCATCAAGGAGCCATCTACGCTTCCAGCTAGGAACCAGTCATTATCAGTTTTGAGGTCTGCCTTTGGTCTCACTACAACCCCCAGAGTGTTCACCAAATGCCTGGCAGTAGTAACAGCTCACCTGAGATGCCTAGGATTCCAAGTGTTTCCATACCTGGATGACTGGCTCCTAACTGCCACCACCAACCATCTACTTCTACAGGCCAGGGGCACTACACTGGAACTTTGTGCTCAGTTAGGCATAACAGTGAATTTTCAAAAATCTGCCTTGTTGCTTTGTCAACATATCATATTTATCGGTGCAGATCTAGACACCACTTCTATGATGGCTCACCTTCTGCTCGACAGAGTCTCTGTCCTCAGACAGCAAATAGTCAACATTCTTCCCAGGAGCAAAGTAAAAGCAAAAGTAGTCCTAACACTTCTTGGAACCATGGCATCAACCATAACTCTTGTCCCTCTAGCCAGGATGCACATGAGAATCATTCAGTGGCTTCTGTTTGCTCAATGGTCTCTTCAAGAACTTCCTACATCCCATCAGATAACAATAACAAATTTGCACAAGAGAGTTCTCCGATGGTGGCTGCTTCACTCTGATCATGTTACCCTCGGAAGAACCTTTGTTCCACAACAACCTGTTGCTACGGTGACCACAGACGCTTCCCAGATAGGGTATGGGGGGGGTCATTATCTGGGAATAATACTCCAAGGCACATGGCAAGAACAAGAGGCTCAGTTGCACATCAATGTTCTAGAGATGAGAGCAGTGCTTCTGGCACTGCAAGCACTTCAGGACTCTCTCCCACTAGGAATGATTGCAATCCAGTCAGATAACATGTCCGTAGTCTGGTACATAAACAAGCAAGGAGGAACCAAATCATATACCCTTTGTCAAGAGGCGCTAAGAGTATGGCAATGGGCAGTCTCTTCCCATAGTTTTCTGATAGCAATGCACATCCCGGGGAAATCCAGCGTGATAGCCGACAAGCTCAGCAGGACAATTTTAATGCCTCACGAGTGGTCTCTGAAACAGATCATAGCAGACAAGATTTTCCGGACTTGGGGCCAGCCTTGCTGTGACCTATTTGCAACCCCCCTGAACACCAAATGCAGCAGCTACTTTGCCCTAATCCCCCCAGTGTGGGAGATACCGAGAGACACACTCATCCACGATTGCCCCTCGGGACTACTGTATGCCTTCCCTCCCTTTCCACTAATTCTCAAAATCATTCAGAAAGCCAAGGTCTTGGGAAGCAGGCTAATTCTCATTGCTCCATATTGGCCTCATCATGTTTGGTTCCCCTTCCTCTGGCCTCACCTTCAAAAGAAGCCATAGACTTTGGACCTAGTCCCAGATTTTCTGACTCAACTCAAACATCTACATTTATGGTAAATGTACACAACCGTACATTTTAGTTGATCTAATGTCTTAGAATTCTGTAAGCTGAACTTTGTTGTTCCTTTGGCTTTTCCCGGTTAGGGGTTGCCACAGCGAAACTTCGGTCCGCTAATGACTGGCGGTAGATTTTCATGGTGTGGAGGTGCCAGCTCGATGCCCAGCCTTCGGCAAAGACGTGCCCATTTGCGCATGTCTTTCGAACACCACTCGGATGAGGGGAGGACATGCAGACTCCACACAGAAGGCGCTCCAGCCGAGAATTGAACTGTAAGCTGAACTACTATTGTATAATTCAAAGAATATATTGTACTGTTTTTGGAGCTTTTCTCCCTGGGCCTCTGCTGAAAACAGGCTTCTGGCCCAGTCAGACTTTCCCAGTTTACAAATGTAGTAAAATAAATAAAAAAAAAACATAATAGGCCTTCTAAAATTCTTAGCCAAAATCTTAACATTTTCCTTTACTTGTTCTTTAGAAGTGCTGTATACTCATTTTTTCCTTTTATTGTAGATTTAATTTATGTTGGTGGACCACCAGGATGGTTTATTTTTTAATTTCCCATTTTGTTTGGATCTGGATAGGAGTGTGGATTTTGTACAGTTATTTATGTGGGTATAAGACTCCACTGAGACTCTGTCTGCTGAGGCAAAATCTAGGGCAATGTTGTAAATAAATTTCAAGACTTCATTGTATAATTTGAAGGGGTTGGTGCAGTGTAAGTCTTTGAATTCCAATAAATTGGCTTCAGAAGGTTTGGGGGGAAAAGGTAATTAGCTTATGGTCCAACTTAATCAGAGAGGGAGTTGCTAATATAGTTTTGCATGCTGACACTGCATTTGTAAATACCAGGTCAAGAATATTTTGCTCTCTAGCTGGGCTAGTAACAGTCGAATCCATTGAAATTGCATTTATTAGGGCTAAAAATTTTGAGCATATCCTATGTTGGAGGTGTAGTTACTCAAGTCAAATGATGGGTAGATAAAGTCTCCCAGAAGTGATGGAGTTGTTAATGATGGAAGTTCATCCATGATGTTATGTATGTGTGCTTTGGTGGCTCCCCATACTAATGGCCTGGAAATGAAATATCACTAGGACAGAGATGGGTTAAAATCCTGTGAAGCTTGTCTTTCTTTCCTTGTTATCAGTGTGCAAATGTATTAGATTCCCCATCAAGTATGTGTGTTTTCTGACACCTTCACTGAGGATGCTTCTGTGGCATCCTAAGCTAATGTACTGCAAAATGGAATATCATTAAGAAAGTCATGGATTCAAATACCTTCAAATTTAAATTTAGGAATACAACATGGATTTCTGAAGTCATGGAAGAGGTCTTGTAACAGTCGATAAACTGAAAGCTGATTTTGTTCAGTGTGATTTGGAGTTTGGTAAGTTCAGTTTGTGGGCCTGTCATAGGTCTCCATATGGAGAACTTCTCTTAACAGTTTCCACCACTATCTTATACAAAAACATTTTCTAGTCTCAGACTGTGTACATACACAAATAAATGCTGTGTCTGACAAACACAACTACTGCATTGTATCCAGTGACAACTGCATGACCCTTTTCCATGTTGTGCAGTCTACAAATGTTAAAATATACCTTGTTCCTAGTCTAGTATCTTTCATATGTATGCTTCTATGACTCATGTCTCAGTATTTTACTTAGCAAATGCTTTGTATGCAGCATACAATGCAAATGCTGTCCTGCCATGCATTCTTTGAATTGCTTTCAAGTGCAGTTGCTTTATCAATTAACACTGAGCAGAGATGGATTTTCCCCATTTACTAGCTGATGTGGGCTTTAATTTAAAATACACATGCATGTCTTCTCTGTAAGATCCCAGTTTTTGGCAGTTTTGTAGTCTCATGTGCTATTTTCCTATGCCTTTCTTGTAGTCTATTACTTGAACTTTAGGCAACTACTTTTGTCATTTCAGTGTCAAAATTGTCGGCTGTAGTTCTCATATCTTTCATTTTATTTATTCTTTTTGACTGGGTTAATTCCACTGGTCAGGTGGCCTCTTTTCACTGAAGACCCAAGATTGTATGTATACTATTAGGGGAAATTTAGCCAGGGCATTAGGAAACTTCCCCTACTCTTTTCAGTAGTTGTCATGGGATGAACAATATAAGAAGAAGGGACCTTAATCTAACATTTCATTTGAAAGACAACATGCTCAGGAGTTCAGCACCCCCCCATGCTACAATGCAGTGTCAGCAATCAATTTGCCAAGTCTGAGAATAGAACTCACAGACTTCTGCACAAGGTAAGTGGGCTACCTCTATACCATTGTTGAATTGCTTCTAGTGTCACTGTAAAACCTTTTTTATAACCCATGAACACTAACTCAAAGACTTTGAACAGTCTCAGAAGACATTTTTGTGGTCACAATTCCTCTGCATTGAAATGGGTAAAATGATCAGTTATGGAACGGTACCATATGTTTGAGTCCAATCTATGTCAATTTATTGTTGGGAAAAAGAGAAAGGCTATGAAAAATAAAATCATGCCATTTATGACCGTCCTGATGATGGCCATTTTGAAGTATAAGAAATTAAAATGTTGTATAAAACAGCCCAAACAAGCCATACAATAGAAGGAGGAAACTAGTACAGAAAAGAGTAAAATCCCAAAAAGGGAAGACATCCCTGATCAGTATCAGCACGAAACTACGATCCCTCATAAAATCATCCAAGACGAGCTTTGTAAGAAAAATTGCCAATGACTCCAAAGATAACCACAAGGCATTCTTTAGCTATGTCAAGAATCTAAGTGGCAATGCTCAGATCTGCTCGGAGTTAGTGCATAATGGCACAAAATACACTGAACCGACCAATATCACCAACATCCTGGCAGACAGGTTCAGCACAAACTTCACCCCCCACTCACCCCCAAGAGGGCCCATAGCCATAGCCTTAGGCATAGGCCAACTAGGCGGCCGCCTAGGGCGCCGCTTTAGTAGAGGCACTTTTCCAGTATTTATTTGGTATAGGTAGACCAGGATGGGGGCACTGGGTGGTGTGGTGAGGGGTGCCGTGGTGCCCTTTTGCCTAGGACACCAGTTGACCTAAGGCCGATCCTGCCCATAACCATGCCAGAAGAATGTAGAGTCCCTGAAATCACAGACACTCATAGAGTGGTGCACAGTAGCGGTTATTCCGCTCCACAAAGGTGGAGCCACAACAGACCCCGGGAACTATCGCCCTATAAGCCTGACTAGCTTGGTCTGCAAGGCTATGGAGTGCATCATCATGGAACTCATTAACAGAGACATTGGGAACCTCCAAACACTGGACCCTACTCAGTTCGGCTTTGTTAAGGGCAGATCATGCCTCCTAAAACTGGTGGACTTCTTTGAGACGGTTACCAAGGCTATAGATGAGGGAAAGGTGGTACACACAGCCTACCTAGACCTCGCAAAGGCCTTTGACACCATTCCCCATTCTGGTATTATAGACAAGCTCACCAGCCTGAACATAAACCCCTACGTCACAAGATAGGTTGCCAACTGGCTCAATGACAGAACCCACATGGTGAGAGTTGCGGAAGCTAGGTCTGACTCTAAACCGGTTACAAGTGGAGTTCCCCAGGGCTCAGTCCTAGGACCCCTCCTGTTTGGCATATACTTCTCAGAGGTACAGGCAAGCACAGGAGGACTATGGCTGACCAAGTTCGCAGACAACTGCAAACTAGGGGCTGTAATTAACTCTCCGGCTGACACAGACGTCCTCCAAAAGGGTCTCACTGAGATGGATACCTGGTGTCAAAATCATGGCCTCAAGCTAAATGTCAAAAAGTGCATAGTCATCCCCTTTGGAAAAAACAAAGTACCCACAAACTACCACATAGATGGTAGTCCCCAAAATACGGAAGACGTAACAAGGGATCTGGGGACCCAAATAGATAGTAATCTCACCTTTGATAATCACATTGCCAAAGTGGTTAGAAAATCCTTCTACGTGGCCCACCTAATCACAAAAGGGTTCGCATCCAGATCAAAAAAGGTCATTGTGCCCTTCTACTCATCACTCATCAGACCCATCATAGAGTACAACGCCACATTTGGGATGTACCTTACAAGACACCTGCAACAGCTGGAAAGACCACAGAAGTACCTCACCAAGAGGATCACTGGCCTCAAACAGAAGCCCTCTGCAGCTCAACTGAAGAAATTACAGCTGTACTCGGTTGCATACCTCCTACTCAGAGGTGATCTCTGCCTGACATACAAGGCCATGTCCAACCCAGAATTGATGGACATGCGCCACCTAAAGAAAACCTTATCCCCGTAAGCCACACGCTCTAAGGATCTAAACCTCACCACAACAATAAATAGGACGTGCTGGAGGGATAGATTCCTGTCCCAGAGACTTCCCATGCTTTGGAACAAGATCCCAATCTACATTAGGCAGAGCTCCTCGCTAACACTCTTCAAAAGAAATCTTGATGAGTGGATGGGAAACAGAAAGTTTACCTCGGGTATCACTTCAGTGGCTGTGCTGGACAGAGGCACAGGGAACTAATCTAAGGGGGCGGCGAAAGCCAACACATTCTGGCTAGGCTTATAAATGCCTTCGGGCAGATAGCCTAGTACCTACCTATGAACCTATGAACCTATATGTCGGGTGCGCTTCATCCTTCTCTCCAGACCCTCAATTTAACAGCTTGGCTGCTCCACTTCCAAGCATAGTCAGGCTTCAAGATTTTACTCCAGCAGTCAAACACAATTTGGTCTCTTCTCATAAGGCTTCCATCAAAAAATTGTATTCCAGCAAATGGAAGAGATTTTCCTACTGGGAAAAAGCAAGAGACATAGATCCCTTCTATGCCTCTATTAGTTCAATTTTAGAATTTCTAGCTAAACTTTTTCAGCAAGGCTTTGCTGCAGCTACAGTTAAAGTCTAATTAGCTGCAATTTCCAATTATCACATCAATGAATACACTCCTAATGTCATGTCACATAGGCTGTGTAAAGCATTTTTAATAGGAACTTGTTTGTTGAGGCCTTCCATTAAAGAACCTCTATCACCTTGGGACCTAAGTTTTGTTCTTACTTATCTAACTTTACTCCCTTTTGAGCCTGCTTGTTCATGCGATCTAAAGTTTATCTCCAGGAAGACCATCTTATTAGTGGCCATTACATCTGCACAGAGAGTCTCAGAGTTGCAAGCCGTATCAATTAAGCCACCATATCTAATCTTTCATAAGGACAGAGTATCCTTGAGGACTAATCCATCTTTCATGCCAAAAGTCTGCTCTCAGTCCAATCTGAACCAGTCTATTGAACTTCCGGTTTTCTTTCCTAATCATTCCAACAAGGCAGAATACAAACTACATCAGTTGGATGTACATATGCACCTGAGATTTTATATACATAGAACCAAAGATTTCAGAACAGACCAACTATTTGTTTCTTTTCCTCAAGCAAAGTGAGGCAAACCAGTATCAACTCTCAAATTAGCTTACCAGTTGTATTACCTATATATACACTTCGAATAACAGACATCTACCTTTCAAAGTCAAAGGTCATTCAACTAGAGCTCTAGCAACTTCATCTGCTTACTATGCTAGAATATCTATGGACAGCATTTGTGCAGCAGCTACATGGGCCAGGTCCCATACTTTTATTACTCATTACAAGGTAGATTTGGCCTCTAGGGACAGAGCTTCTTTGGGTCCACAGTGCTCAAAGGTGTACTCCCATGAGCCACCGGGGAAAATGGTGCTAGGGCCACTGTCCTGTCCAGTAAGAAAGAAGGCAAGAGGGACAAAATAACATAAAGAAGTTATGCACTTACCATAACGTTCCATGTTTGTTGTCCTCTCTCGCCCTTCTTTCTTAAGTCCCTCCCTCCTTCTCCCAGCCAAGGCTCCTAGAGGACTCAAATGAGAGTTTTTTTCTTTCCTTCCACTGAGAAAGTTCCTTTGAAATTGCTTGTTTTTCCTCATATATATTATATATATATATATTTCATGGTACGTAGATAGGATTATATATTCCATTTATGGCTAACAGCAAACAAGCTCTGGGGGTTACTCCAATGTATTGTGGGAGAGGTATTGAGCCACGAGCCAAGTCAGAGATTTCGAGCTAGTATATTGGCTGAGTTGGAGCCGAGTATCAGCTCTGAACCCATCCAGTAAGAAAGAAGGGCTAGAGAGAACAACAAACATGGAACGTTATGGTATGTACATAACTTCTTTTGATACTTACGTATTAGCACAACCACATTTTTCATGGGAATACAGGTTGGTTCCCGATCCTGAAATATGTTCCATTATGATTTTAAAATGTAACATGGTGTTTTTTCTTTAACAGTACATGCTGTTTTCTGGACTGCTATCAATAAAATGTAGAAAACCTAGTGTTGCTGTTTGTTTATGCAGTGTACTGACAGCATGCCGCTTTTTGCAACTACAGCCGCTGAGCGTTCCCTTTTTCCTGCCAGAAAATGCAGTCAAATAACGGTAATAATTACATTTCCCCATCACAGTTATGTCATTACTTTAATGTGAGTGGTATAACACTCTGTTTAGCTTACTTTCAGAAATATGTAATGTGACACACAGCTTTCCCAGAAAATAAGACTGTTTAGAAGCAGGACTAACTGCACTTGCTGAGAAATGTGCAGCACAGACAAACTGAGAAACATACAAAGAGCAATCAACATCATTGCAGCAGTACTGACATCAGTAATCAATGAAGTACTATCTGGTTTTGTCCGAACATGCCAGTCCAGAAAACAGCCTGTACTGTTAAAGAAAACACACCATGTAACATTTTAAGGGATTTACCTTCAGTCACAGGAAGGTTGATATATTGTGTGTACAACAGACCAGGTGGAAGTAAGACCAGGTGTATTGGAGGTGGGTTCAAATTGTTCTATCATGATGTGGATGGGAGGAGAAATGGGGTAGGGGTTATCCTGAAGGAACGGTATACCAAGAGTGTTTTGGAGGTGAAAAGAGTGTCGGATAGAGTGATGTTTATGAAGCTGGAAACTGATGGTGTAATGATGAATGTTGTTAGTGCATATGCTCCGCAAGCTGGGTGTGCGATGGATGACAAAGAAAAATTTTGGAGTGAGTTGGATGAGGTGGTGATGACTGTACCCAAGGGTGAGAGAGTGGTGATGGGAGCAGATTTCAATGGGCATGTTGGTTTTGGTAAAGGGAACAGAGGGGATGAGGAAGTGATGGGTAGGTATGGTGTTAAGGAAAGGAATGCAGAAGGTCAGATGGCAGTGGATTTTGCAAAAAGGATGGACATGGCCGTGGTAAATATGTATTTTAACAAGAGGGAGGAGCATAGGGTGACATACAAGAGTAGCGGGAGATACACACAGGTGGATTATATCCTATGCAGGACAGCCAGTTTGAAGGAGATTGGAGACTGCAAAGTGGTGATGGGGGAAAGTGTAGTTAGGCAGCATAGAATGGTGATCTGTACAATGACACTGATTATTAAGAAGAGGAGGAGGAGGAGTGTGAGGCAGCACCAAGGATCAAATGGTGGAAATTGAAAAAGGGTGATTGTGAGGTGATGTTCAGGGAAGAGTTAAGACAGGCACTGGGTGGCAATGAAGTATTATCGAATAGCTGGGTAACTACAGCACAGCTAGTGAGGGAGACTGCTAGAAGGGTGCTTGGTGTGACATCTGGACAGAGGAAGGAGGACAAGGAGACCTGGTGGTGGAATGAGGAAGTACAGGAGAGTATACGGAGAAAGAGGTTGGCGAAGAAGAAGAAGTGGGATTGTCAGAGAGATGAAGAAAGTAGACAGGAGTATAAGGAGATGAGGTGCATGGTAAACAGAGAAGTGGCAAAGGCTAAGGATAAGGCATATAGAGGGTTGTATGAAAGGTTGGACACTAAGGAGGGAGAAAAAGGACCTGTAGCGATTGGCTAGACAGAGGGACAGAGCTAGGAAAGATGTGCAGCAGGTAAGGGTGATAAAGGATAATGAGGGAAACGTACTCACTAGTGAGGAGAATGTGTTGAACAGATGGAAGGAGTACTTTGAGGGGCTGATGAATGAGAATGAGAGAGAGAGAAGCTTGGATGATGTGGGGATAGTGAATCAGGAAGTGCAATGGATTAGCAAAGTGGAAGTAAGGATAGCTATGAAGAGGATGAAGAATGGAAAGGCTGTTGGCCCAGATGACATACCTGTGGAAGCTTGGAGGTGTTTAGGAGAAATGGTAGTGGAATTTTTAACCAGATTGTTTAATGAAATCTTGGAAAGTGACAGGATGCCTGAGGAGTGGAGAAAAAGTGTTTTGGTACCGATTTTTTAAAAATAAGGGTGATGTGCAGAGCTGTAGTAACTACAGAGGGATAAAACTGGTCACAGCATGAAATTATGGGAAAGGGTAGTGGAAGCTAGGTTAAGAAGGGAGGTGATAATTAGTGATCAGCAGTATGGTTTCATGCCAGGAAAGAGCACTACAGATGCGATGTTTGCTCTGAGAGTGTTGATGGAGAAGTACAGAGAAGGTCAGAAGGAGTTACATTGTGTCTTTGTGGACTTATAGAAAGCATATGACAGGGTGCCTAGAGAGGAGTTGTGCTACTGTATGAGGAAGTCGGGATTGGCAGAGAATTGATATGTACAAGGGTATTGTGACAGCAGTGAGATCTGCAGTGGGAGTGACAGATGCGTTTAAGGTGGAGGTGGGATTACATCAAGGATCGGCTCTGAGCCCTTTCTTATTTGCACTGGTGATGGACAGGTTGACAGACGAGATCAGACAGGAGTCCCCATGGACTATGATGTTTGCAGATGACATTGTGATATGTAGTGAGAGTAGGGAACAAGTTGAGGAGACCCTGGAGAGGTGGAGATATTCTCTAGAAAGGAGAGGAATGAAGGTCAGCCGGACTAAGACAGAATATATGTGTGTGAATCAGAGGGAGGATAGAGGAATGGTGAGGATGCAGGGAGTAGAGTTAGTGAAGGTGGATGAGTTTAAATACTTGGGATCAACAGTTCAGAGTAATGGCGAGTGTGGAAGAGAGGTGAAGAAGAGAGTACAGGCAGGGTGGAGTGGGTGGAGAAGACAGACGAGTACCAGTAAGAGTGAAAGGGAAGGTCTACAAAAGGGTAGTGAGACCAGCTATGTTATATGGGTTGGAGACAGTGGCATTGACAAAAAGGCAGGAGTCAGAGCTGGATGTGGCAGAGTTAAAGATGTTAAGATTTGCACTGGATGTGAAGAGGGTAGACAGGATTAGGAATAAGTTTATTAGAGGGTTAGCCGAGGTTGGACAGTTTGGAGACAAAGCCAGAGAGGCGAGATTGCATTGGTTTGGACATGTGCTGAGGAGGGATGCTGGGTATACTGGGAAAAGGATGCCAAGGATGAAGCTGCCAGGTAAGAGGAAAAGAGGAAGGCCTAAGATAAGGTTTATGGATGTGGTTAGAGAGGACATGCAGGTGGTTGGTGTGACAGAGCAAGATGCAGAGGACAGGAAGAAATGGAAATAGGTGATCCACTGTGGCAACCCCTAATCGGGAAAAGCCGAAAAAAGAAGAAGAAGACCTTCAGTCACAGAGCATCCATGACAATTCAAGAGTGTGTCTGTAATGCACGCAAAAAAGGAAGACGCCTTTATCAATAATTTCTCTTCCTGAAGGTAAGCCCGACTTATTAGTCACTAGTAAGGACTTGGAATAACACCTTACAGTGTTTCATGCAGTCCTTTGTAGTGAACGAGGCGATTTTTGCAACCAAGAAAATCTGGTTGCGATAATACGTAAGTACCCTTCTTTTTTTTCTAATTATTTTTGTAACCCCTGTCCAAAAAAATCTGGTTAATATGCAGATCTTAGTTTTACCCTTTCCTAAGTGACCTTCACATACAATACTATGTGCAAGTTTCATAATTAATTTCTTGTAAAGCTTAGCATCTGTGTATGATTTTTTTTGTTTATTCTTACTCACCCTATATAATGGATCATTGTTTAGTTCAAAGTAAAGGTACAACATAGGTTCAACTTGTTCTTCATCATCTCACACTCTCAACTCTATAGTGTCCCTTGCTCTCATGAAGATATCATCTTCCCATTAAGATTCTTTGAAATGAATATTGTTCCTCTTCAGGTCTGGTAAATTTGGAACATTGTCTTTATGCTTCTGTTTCAAAGTGGAAGGTGCAGCTATGAACTGTTAATCAGCTGCTTTTGCAGTGCACAGTTTGATTCCTTCAGCCTCCATTTACTGTGTGACTCTGAGCAAGCCACCTAAAACAAGAATGCTTTGGGGGCAACCAGGCAATTGTGCTAAGCTCCTCAATGGTTTCCTGGACTGCATGCCTAGTAACTACCTATGAACTATATGCTGGTACAGATTGTTCCATATCTGAAGTATAAACTGGTAAAGATTGTTCCATATCTGAACTATGTCCTAGTATATATTGTTCCTTATCTAAGTCTTCCTCTGCGAATGACAGCTCTAAATATTTTTTTTTCAGTTTTACTTTTTTCTTCACTCCCACTTACCTGTACCTAGGGTATCGCTTTACTTGAGCATTCTGCTTTAAACTGCTAGAAATGGGTTTAAAACTTTGACAAGATTGTGTTTCTTCTCTCTTTGCACTAGTAAATGATTTCTTACTGCATGTTCCCATTCTCATTGCCCACCTGCTGCTTTAGAATTCTCCACTTCATTGCATCCTGGTTTAGTCTGACAGAAATGTTAGAATTCTGCTCAGGCTGTGTATTTTTCAAACATCCTAACTTTGGTTATTTGGACTGTACCCCTTTTGTTCTCTTCAGTCTCTCTAGTCAGCTCTATTCCATAATTTGTTACACTCTAGGCTGTAATGTTGTACTGTGTAACTTCGTTCCATTTACCTGTAATGTTGTACTGTGTAACTTTGTTCCATCTACCTGTAATGTTGTACTGTGTAACTATGTTCCATCTACCTGTAATGTTGTACAGTGTAACTTCGTTCCATCTACCTGTAATGTTGTACTGTGTAACTTCATTCCATCTACCTGTAATGTTGTACTGTGTAACTTCGTTCCATCTACCTGTAACGTTGTACCGTGTAACTTCGTTCCATCTACCTGTAATGTTGTACCATGTAACTTCATTCCATCTACCTGTAATGTTGTACTGTGTAACTTCGTTCCATCTACCTGTAATGTTGTACCGTGTAACTTCGTTCCATCTACCTGTAATGTTGTACCGTGTAACTTCATTCCATCTACCTGTAATGTTGTACTGTGTAACTTCGTTCCATCTACCTGTAATGTTGTACCGTGTAACTTCGTTCCATCTACCTGTAATGTTGTACCGTGTAACTTCATTCCATCTACCTGTAATGTTGTACTGTGTAACTTCGTTCCATCTACCTGTAATGTTGTACTGTGTAACTTCGTTACATCTACCTGTAATGTTGTACTGTGTAACTTCGTTCCATCTACCTGTAATGTTGTACTGTGTAACTTTGTTCCATCTACCTGTAATGTTATACTGTGTAACTTCGTTCCATCTACCTTTTCCTCATGCTCTTCTGCTTCACCATCTGATATTTTATTTAAGTGTTTTTCTTTTCCATTATCTTTTCTTTACCCATAACACATACATCTTTGGCTATATTAATATGTGCTATGTTCTGGAATGTTCTTACTCCTGTATTCTAATAGCTTATGTGGTTATTTTTTGTCATTTAGCCTGTTGGACATATTTCTTTTTTATGGTGTTGTCCGAGTGTATGCCAGAAGCAGGGTTCAATCTAAGTGCCCCCTTTTCATTCTGAGGGTAATACTATACTTGGCTGGTTGGCTATATTTTTTCTTAAATAATTTAAATATTACACATTATCTATAACTTCTACAGGGCTTTAAATTGGGGAAATCCTTCCAAAGAATAACACCATGGATTAGGTCAGGTACAACTGCTGCTAGATATATTACTTTAAAAAAAGATAGTCTGAAACTCTTATGTGTATAATGGGATATTCTTTACTGCCTATATAAAGACAAATTACCTCTGTATTCTGCATGTTATTATGTTTACGCTTGCACACATCATAGAGAATTTTAACTAAAGTAACCATACTGTTTTATTTCAGCAAATGCTGCAGTTCACTGCCTTCTGCAAACACCTTGTATTTTACTAATTTGGTCATTGTGCCATGACAATGTATAATTTCATAGGTTCTACAGTCATTTTATTACATTCCATGTGTACTTCTTCTCAGCATACATTTCTGACATTTGCACATTCCTAACAGTTCAGCATGCTTTTCAGACATTTGCACATTCCTAGCAGTAAAATTTTAGATATGTGGGCTTTCCTTCCCACACTTTGTAGCAGTTTAGCTCAGTAATAGGCACATTGTATTACAAAGGTAGTTCTGATGTGTTCAACTACTGGTTTAAGTTTAGATACAAATAATCCTGTTTTAAATGAAATATCAGTTGCTAGAACACTTTTAGCTAGAGTTTGTAACAGCTTTTAGGATTATTTTAATATATACTTTTTCATATTAAGAGACAATGATCTTTTCAATATAGTATTTATTGGGGAAGGATTAGTTTTACATTCATACCAGTCACTATCTTTAAATTTGTAGTCGGATTTGAGTTCTTTAGTGACCCAGCATTTTTGATTGATCTTGATGAGTCATGAGACTTGTGGGAAGAATTTGATCTGCAAGTGAAAAAGGATTGATGCCAGGGGTGAAGACAGTTCTTTACTGGCAGTGACCTGCATAAGAGGCGTCCAGTTTGAGATGGTAAGAAATTGTTTTAGGGCTGAGACTGATTTTGTGTCTGGGGCAGGAGGTGGTAAGTATGGGGTGTTTTGGGGGGTTAGGAGGTTAACTGTAAATAAAATGGGGAAATGGTTACACAAAAAGGAGTTAAGAATTTAAATATTTGTGATTTTGTGTGGGGGATGTTACTGATAATGAAGTCAATGAAGTGAATAATTTCCAGTCCTGAAGTTGGGTCTAGTAAGTTCATTAATTACTTGATTGAGGCCAATATCAATCAGGGAATCTGCAATACCGGTAGTTGAAGGAGAGATAAGGTTATGGTTGTAATCTCCTAGGAGGATAGTGTATTTCTGGTGAATAATCTACTGTATAATTTTGTTAATCACAGCCCTGAGCTTAGTGGGATCAGTGGGTACATTGGGCTGTAAGTGTATTATTTGCTAGTTGTGGAGGTTAGTTTTATTAGTTAATTTCCTTTACAACATACATAGAACATGTTGGAGAGATAAATACAGTGGATATAAAAAGTGTACACACCCCTGTTAAAATGCCAGGTTTCTGTGATACAAAAAATGAGACCGCAATAAATCATTTCAAAACTTTTCCCACCTTTAATGTGACCTGCAACCTGTAGAATTCAGTTGAAAAACAAACAAATCTGTTAGGGGAAAAAATATAAAAAATAAAAAAATGTACAATAAACTGGTTGCATAAGTGTGCACACCCTTAAACTAATACTTTGTTGAAGCACCTTTGATTTAATTACATCATTCAGTCTTCTTGGGTACACACCTGCCATCAATTAAAGAGACTCTGATTAACCCCAAATAAAGTTCAGCTGTCCTAGTAGGTCAGCAAATTGGTATAACTAAGGAATTTATTTTTGAGCTATGACACAGACTTGGAATTGCCTAGACATAGAAAGGCCTTGCTGGGTCTAATTATGGTGGTTGCCAAAAAAGCAATTATTAGAAAATGGAAATCAAAGTCTGGACCAACTTTACTAGATGAAGTGAATATAGTAACCAAGATAAAACAACTGGAACTGGGATCTTTAGAAAATGGCAGGAGCAAATTGCAGAGAAAAAATGGGAATTGTGGGAACAATACCTGCAGAGGAAGAATGAGATATAAAAGAAGGCAGGATCTGGATGGGCTATGTAACGTTTGACTGACAATGACTGGATAGATTCTAAGTGATATACATATAATGTTTCCAAATAAAATTGTCAATATGGTTTGTGATGTATAATGTTTGCAACTAAAATTATGTCAATATGGCTTATTTTCATTTATATAAATGTTTGACTGCCTATGACATATGTGATAATTTAATAAATATGTTTTTTGTTTAAAAAAATACCTTGGTTCCTTTGCCAATTTTCTCTATTAAATTCCAGACCCCTCTTGGCTATTCTCTGCATCACTAATTGCAGAATCTCCTTTCTTCATTCTTGTGTTGACTTAGAATACTTTCGACTACTTTGTAAATATAATATTCTGTATGGCAGTTGTTATTCTCCTTAAAGATCTGCATCCAAATTCCAGATTTTCTCCTTATTTCTTGAAACCCCCCCCCAATTCATGATCATCCCTTTTTACTTTGCTTTCTGCTTGCGCTTTGTATATGAGCCTTAACAGTGTAGTGCTAAATTATCCCTTCAAATTAGTATCGGAAGGATCAACTTATTTTACTTGACTCTTGCCCTCATCCCTTCCCAGATAAACTCCTTTAACTCTTTATTAATTACTGTTCACTTCTTCTCTGGTTGATAAAATATGTCTGACCTGTGTATAGAAATAAAGACACTAAAAACATGTCCAGTGCTTGTATCTTACTATCACTATCCATAAACAACAGCTTCTAGTTTCTCAGTTTTTGCATTATCTTTTGTTCTTTCCACATATACTTAGCTGCCATAATAGACTAGAAAATACTATTTATTAACTGCAGATTCACCTCTAATTTCGCACTCTTATCCCTCATGGATAGAGACAACATGTAAATATTCTGCTTGTTCTGGGTTACTTGTACTTAAAATATAAGTACAAAAACTTCATGGGAATGCATAGCTAGGCTTCTAAAG